>NW_009648118.1:2132554-2154135 GCF_000708025.1 Charadrius vociferus | reverse complement strand
ACCCTGAAATTCCTTTTCTCAATTGCTCCCTCCTTTAGTTGTTGATACAGTCCCTAGTATATTCTGTTTCTCATTGCTTATGTGACCTTGGAAAGAAGCCACATGTCATTTTAATCCAATTAAACTCCTACAAGAAAAGATACTCATACTGGCGCTGCAAAAACAAATATGGCTCCTTCCAGCATGTAACAAAAAAAGAACCTTTTACGCTTGTGATATACATTGACATTGCCTGATCTACTGTTGCTGAGTTTTATGAACCTGAAATAATCACTAACAAGCTTCGATGCATTCCACTGTTGCTAAAACCACAGTATATCTATACATACTTGCACTCTCCACTACAGAATATGACCTGGTTTTCAGATGCCCTACTTTTTTGGCATATTCAGCTCTAGCTAACCACTGGTCAGCTTCTGCTAAGACACTGGCTTCCTACAAGACACAGGGACAGCAAAGCAGAAGTGGGGAGACCAGGCAAAAGCCTCTTTACGCTTTCAATGCTATACCATTAGCCTGTACATGCTGCACATGGAGGAAACACAAGAAGCACTGAATAGACCCTTCTGTATTTAGTGAAGTGCTGCTTAACTGGAACACAGGGCTAGCAATCTATTTTACATGCTGTATTTAACAGCAGCATCCTGCAGGCAGGTTTTGCTCCCACATCCACTCAAACAAAATAAAACCACAAATGGATTCTTATCACTGAAAAATTCCTGTGATACACACACTAACATTTATTTTTATTTTCCAAAATTATACAAGTTTCAGTAAATGAACATTTGGAAGATTGAACATTATCTCCCCTTTTCTTTTAGGGTTTCTGTCCCTGGAATATGTGCAATGTGGAAATTTCACACTGTTAGCAACACCAAGGATGTATGTACATGCACAAAGACTCCCTTACGTAAGAACTTTTAGCAACAAGGTTTTTAATCCTAGCTTAAAGCCATGCAAGCGAGCTGCAAACAGAAGCCTGTATTACATTTGAAAAGTCACCCTGTATTATGTTTGTAACTGAATTTATCATCCAGGAGGAACTCAGAAACCAGATTTACTTTGCCAGGGATAAGTAACAACAAGGCGAATGGTTTAAGCTGCTGAGTAAGATGCCAGGACAGGAAGGAAAGCTGACTGGTAGAACTGAACTCTAAAAAATAAAAGCAAAGAGGGTGGTGTTCCAGAGAGAAAGGAAACACCGGAGAGGAAGAGCTTCTGTTAAACTAGTTTATGTAGCTGCTTGCTCCTCCCTAAGTAAAAAGCATGAAAATTACTAATAGTGCAATGGAGAAAGACTTATGTAATATGCAGGCTACCATCATTTTCTCTAAATGACATGTATCTTCGCTAAAACAAACAACAAACAACTGCCACCCTCTGCCAAAATGACACATGTGTGTCCTGGAAAAAAGCTCAGCTTCCATAATCCTGTTCCCATTCCAGACACTGACTTTATTTGCTGTACCTGTCACTGAAAATGAAAATCAGGTCAGATGCAGCTGATAATTTTGTGGGTGGTGTTTTTGTTTGGTTGTTTTCTTTGTTGTTTTGGGATTTGTAGGTTTGGGTTGGGTTTTTGTTTTTTGGGGGTTTTTGTTTGGGTTTTTTTTTTGGGGGGGGAAGGTATGTGTTTAAACACACTCTTGTCTTGAATGTCTCTAAAACATCATACTTTTTACATTTGTATCAACCAACTGAGCATAAAAGTTTGCTTGTCCAACTTGCAAATAAGACATGTTTAACGTGACGTGATAATACCTACGTGTAAGCATTCAAATATTTCAGACAGAAAGCCCCATCGTGACAGCCTGCATTCACTCCACTTCCCTCCGTTTCCCCCTCCCCTCCCCGCACTCAATCAAGGTATAGAAAAGGCATTGCCCCCAGCAGATAATCATTAAAATCGTTAGATAAATATTTAATAGCACAAACTTCCTGATACTATTTTTGGTTTTGTGGAAGGAAAGAGCGAATTCCAATTTGCATTTCATAAACAGACTAACCATCTTCCAAATGAGCAGCTCAGCACAGGCAAAGGCACACAGACTTACAATATGAAACTACTTTCCTCAAAAGTCAGGCTTCTGTAAGAAATTCAAAAACTTTCATGTCCAGTAATGTTTTAATTTGCTAAAAATAAGCTGCTGTTGAAGTAAACAAGATATTCTCTCAAACCATGCTCTAATTGTCATATTAAAAGCCCACGAACCTGTATGAAATATAACAGTGCTTTTCTTGTAGCCAGAAGGTAGACGAATGTTTCGGAGCAAGCCCTTTGCTGTCAGCCGTATACGCATGTTGGATAAGGAAAATTTCGGGGACCATAACATGTCTTCAGTGCAATTGGAAGATAAACAAGCAAGAAATAGCCTCCATGTACTGTCACATACTATGTTTTTAAATCGCTACTGGCAGAAGTGAAGCAATTCTTGCTAAAGAAAACAGGCTTGAAGAAATAATCAAGTCTCCATTCCTTCGCTCTTACTCCTTATGCAGAGACAAGCAGGAAAAAAAAAATAAAAAAAATAAATCAGTAAAAGCAGATATCCACGGCGTAAATGCTGCTGGCAGCTTCTCCTCACCAGATGTTGTGGAAACAAAGCTTGCCCTCAGAATAAAACCGACTTAGTGACTCGGAAAACCAACAGCCTCTGAATTGCATCACAGTGTTGATGCTTAATCTGCTACGGGACTCCGTGGGGCTGGGAGCTAGAAAAGGAGAAAAGGGAGGAGGAGGAGGAGGGAGGAAGAGGAGGAGGAGGAAGTGGGTGGTCTCCCCAGCTGAATATATCATCCAGAGATGTCACAGACCATGTAATTGTTCTTTGGAGACTGTTAGGGAGATTATTTGAATATTTCTGGAGGTATACTTCAGCTGTCCTCTCCAACAATCTTTTCAGGGTGCTTTTTTTTTTTTTTAAACAGTTTCTTTCAGTTGACATGATTTTATCAAAACAGATTTATCAGCTAACATTTTCTCCCAGAGTTTCTTTTGGCATTAAATATTATGTCAACATTTAAAGTCTTAACAAATCCACAAACACGTCTGTTCTCTAAGAACAATTCAGTATTTGAGATCTGCTTAAGAGAAATACTATTTAGCTTGGCAGCTCAACACTGCAGATGCTTCCATTTATCAGAAGAGAAGCAAGGAGGCAGGCATCAATTTCATATTAAAACAGATCTCTGCCAGCTGGGTTTTCAAGGCACTCAAACATTATAGCAAACAAACAGTGTCACATGAGTTCTTTCAAAAGAGATGCTGTTTCGATGTTTAATGAGCCCTCAAAAAAAAAATTTCTTCTTACTATTTAATGAGCTTAAAAGTTTTGCATAGACATTGGTCCCTTTCAGCTGCCACTAGCAAAAATAAAATGAAAATTAGAGTTAGAAACTAGAAAAATATAGAAGAGGTGTAACTGTTTTACAGAGATTAGAAAACATCAAATTTTTCACCTACGACCACGACTATAAATACATGTTGCTAAGGCACTACAGACTGGCACTGGCCACCTTTTTGGTGTAAAGAGAAACATGATTTCACTACTCTGCCTGTGTCAGTAGCTGCCTTGCCCGGCAGCCGCAGGAGCAGGGACCACCCAAGTATCTCACAGTCAATGTAGGAGACAAGGCAGTAACAGCTTATGCCTTCTTCTGGGTTGCTTGGAGAGCTGCCCTCCACAGCCTTTGGTATTTATTTTTTTTTTAGACAACAAAATTAGGTACATTTCCATCAATCCCACACTTCTACCATTTCACCAAACCACAGCTAACACACTCTAGCACCAAACCCTCTGACAGGTTTTCTAGTCCCAGAAACCATTAACCCAGCTCGCTCTGAAGCAGGTACAACACAAAGCAAACATGATTCCATTGACAATTCTCATCCCAGAGGTGCTTTACCTCTCCTCTCCTTACCGCGAATCTATTATATTTTAATAACATGTCTTACTTGAAGACACCTAACATTGTAAATCCTCTAGTGCTTATTTAACACATCATCTACAACTAAAAATAGCATTTTGCCGCTTTATCCTGGGCTCTGGGTATCTCTAACATCACACAGGCCAGCACAGCGACAATAAAGCAGCTCATTGTAAGCAGAGCAAAAGAGCCGCAGCCCAGCATCGAGACCATCAGACCCATCAAGCCAACCTCCCCAGCATACTGCAGGAGAATACTGCTGAATGTTTTATCATCATGTACCAAAATATTTATTTCCCAGCACAGCGACGTACCACCAACTCTGAAGTACTATAATACATCTCTGGTCAGCACAAAACCATTCAAAATAAGTACAAAGACAGTAAATCAGCTTTTTTTTTTTTGTTTAGTTCCCAGGGCAGCCTCTGCACACAGCAGGGCATGCATGTCATTACTGTTACAAAATCCTCATTGATTCTTTCTAGTCTGAAGAGCTTTGGCACTAGCAACGTGTGTTCATCTATCTTTCCAACAGCCTGCAAATCTAGACCCTTTCCTAATCCAACACCACCATCACAGACATCGCCTCCTTTCTGTGCTGGAAGATTATTACGCTTGGAAACCACACTCAGCAGTAAGCCAGAAGGCTTGTTATGGCACATTACAGTAGCCTTGCATATTCAGCGTAATTCATTAGCCCATCTCTTCAAATATTAGATCAGTATTGTCCAATCTTCTCTTAATGGAGCACCTCGAGATTTTGACCAGGCCAACAGCCAGTCTCCAAACCTCATTCAGTACTCAGCCCTACCAGGTTTTACCCTTCTGCCAAGACACCCACAGGAACACCCTGTTTTCCTCCTCAGCTCCCCAAGGGAGGGACTGCTCCATGAGGTAGGCCTTCTCTCACCATCCCAATTTGATGCTCACAAAGGTGGAAACAGTCCAATCAGATTAAAAAAAAAACAACAAACAAACAACAAAAAACCCAGCCCCCCAAAAAACACCCACCACCTCTCCCCATCCTTGCAATGGTGCCTGGGAGAAAAAGTAAAGAACTTCTCATCAGGCTGTAAAACCAGAGAAGCTGAAGTACCCCACTGAAACCCTAAATTCCTTCCTAGGGACAGGAACTAAAACAAAGAATCTCTAGAGGGCAAGCGTGATGTAATGAACCAGTCTGGAGACTGAGGAAGGAATGAATCACCAGGCAAAATATAAGCAGATAAAAAGCTCTATAGGGACATAAAAGCCCTTGTAGCAGAGGCCAAAACTCCTCTTACAGAGACACATAATATTTCCACTGCCTCCTCTTTCCCACCCTTAGTCTGAGTGGAAATAGGCCATGAACAAACAGATACATCGTAGTATCAAGTTTTCTTGAAAACTTCCGATTTGAGGAAAATGCACTTTTAGCCTCTGGAGTTGGAGCGCTGCTAACCCAACAAACTTAAAAAATAGTTTGCTTTATGCAGAAGAAAGACCCAAAAACACTAACAAAAAGCAATAGAGGCATGTCAGTCCCATCTAGCACTCAGCTCTGACAGCAGCCACCGAGAGGACTGCCCATCCATACACAAGCAGAGATTCAACTCACAGAGAGTTTCCTCCCATATAGCATTGCCAGAGCTCTGTGTCACACCACAGTGGTGGCTACGTGTCCACCAGCATTGTTTCCTTGACTCAGGAAAACGGAACCTCCAGGTCTGGGTCTGTACTCCTACGACCATCTAATGCCCAGTGCCAGCAGGGTACAAAGCCAGGACGTAATCCATGGGATACTAACACAGCATGCCAGGAACTCGCACTGTCTACATTTCACACATAACATAAGGATCACAGAGAGGTCTTTTTCTATCTTGACATTGGATAAGGGCAATGGAAAATAGCTTCAGAAAACAGCAGAATAAAATAGGAAGTGATATATAGCCCAGACAGAGGACAAAAGGACTAACAGATTTTATTTACTAGCACCTTACTGCTGGCTTCCTTCCAACTCCAAGGGCAAAACTGGTGATCGACATGGACAAAGGGGCTCTATCCTGTTATGACCACGTAATTCAGTCTGGGTTGCTGTATCCATCAATGCCCAATGACACAATCAGATTGATGGTGGGGCTAGACCTATTTTAACCCAAACAGATTTAGCATATCTGCCACTCCCTGGGAACATTAGCAATGTGACAAGAAAGAAGCAAAAGGCATTGGCATCAGTACGCTCTTCAGTTCAAGCCCATGAAGCCAAGTCTGCAGTATCTGTACATGTCTCTGCTGTCTCTGTTCCTCTTTCCACAGCCAATAATCACTAAGAAAGGACTAAAATGACTAAAAGGACCTGGGGGTGTTGGTTGACAGCCAGTTGAATATGAGCCAGCAGTGTGCCCAAGATGACCAATGGCATCCTGGCTTCTATCAGGAATAGTGTGGCCAGCAGGACTAGCACCGTGATCGTTCCCCTGTACTTGGCACTGGTGAGGCCCCACCTCAAATACTGTGTTCAGTTTTGGGCCCCTCACTACAAGAAAGACATTGAGGTGCTGGAGCATGTCCAGAGAAGGGCTACAAAGCTGGTGAGGGGTCTGGAGAACAAGTCCTACAAGGAGCGGCTGAGGGAACTGGGGTTGTTCAGCCTGGAGAAAAGGAGGCTGAGGGGAGACCTTATCACGCTCTACAACTACCTGAAAGGAAGGTATAGCCAGGTGGGGATCAGTCTCTTCTCCCAAGTAACAAGCAATAGGACACAAGGAAAAGTTGTGCCAGGGGAGGTTTAGACTGGATATTAGGAAAAATTTCTCCATTCTAAGTGTTGTCAAGCATTGCAACAGGCTGCCCAGGGAAGCTGTTGAGTCGCCATCCCTGGCGATATTTAAAAGACGGGTAGACACGGGGCTATTTAAAAGACAGGTAGACACAGTGCTTAGGGATATGGTTTAGTGGTGGGTTTAGCAGCGTTAGGTTGATGGTTGGACTCGATGACCTTGAAGGTCCCTTCCAACCTAGACAATACTATGATTCTAAGAAAGCCACTGGAGTACAGCAAGTATCTCATTGCAAAGAAGTCTAGATCAGAGGCTAGATCTTGAGGTCTGAGAGGCCCAAGTAGAGGACAACTGGCTCTGTGTCATAAGACCACACAGGCAGTGCGGGGCAGACAGATTTTACTGGCATGCTTTACTTCAGGAAGAAGTGAGAGGCAATTGCTTATGCAAAGAGATGCGAGATGCAGGAGCCTACTAAGAGCCAAAGGGTCATCTGTGTCCTTGTTTTTATTTCTGGAAAATGACTGCCTCTCTCCACTTCCCCGTGCCCACCTTGCTCTTGCCAGCACTCCAGTATGAGAAGCTAACCTTCCTGCAGGCAGCAATACCCGCTGCCACGCCAAATGCAGCTTGCAGCTTCAGGATTCATTTTAAGCTCCAATCCTCACCTGAAGAAAAAAAAAAGCAAACCTCTTGCTGCCTCAGAGCGGGACCTAAAATCCTAAATAATTTAGGTTTCTTCTGGTACACAGAAGCTTTTAATCATTATAAATTCAGCAGGCTGTCAAACAGAACGTGATGCTGCAGTGGATTCCCAGGCAAACAGCTACAGGAATCAGGCTGATCTGTGCCTCTCTCACACAACAGTGGTGGCATTTACAGCGTCTGCACTCTTTCAGAATTGAGAACAGCCACAAAACACTGCAAGAATCATTTCATTTTTAACTTCTGATTTAAGGGAGCAGCAAGTTATTTTCCATGTGCAGGATGCCCCTTCCAAAATGGCATTTTTGTTAGACTGCCTCAGTCAAAATCCTACACTGCTTTGAAAAAATAACTGCTACCCTACAACAGCACATGGTGTCACTAATATTAGGATAACATACCTTAAAAAGCTTCAATGATCTAGCCAAACGTGCCAAAAAACCCCAACTATCTGTGTGCTAGGGACTTCTGCTGATGTGTAGGCTAGGTGTCTACCTGAGTCCTTGTGAGCTCAGGCCTCAAGGAACAGGGGAAAATGGAAAAGTTTACTTAGGGCCACAGCTTACAGAGCTATTAATTATCTCTTCACACAATACTGATTTATATGCACTGTGCAACTGTTCTTTATCTATGGCCTCACAGCAACAATACCCAGACAGCCTCTACTGAAAAGCAACACTGCAAATAAGGACGATGTAGGCAAATATATGTCCTAAGACATGCCAGTGGTTTATCAGGAGATCACACAGCAAATTAAAAACAACAGGTGTGTTTCACTTATCTCTGTGGGCTTTGTATGTTCTTCATAGCCCCAGGTGTTCAGACAAAAAATGCAGATACACATTCCGTTTACAAGCTGTTTAACCATCTTTGACACAAGATCCATGAGTTTCATGTCTCTGGGACAGTTCCATGGTCTTTCAAGTATTATGTCAATGAACACAATATGGGCAGCTACTGTATCTGTTGAAAAATATCTTAAGAAATATGGGGAAAGGACGGACTTAAAGAAAGCTAGAAAAAACTACTTGGAGGACTTCAAAATAACTTTAAAAAAAAATATTATAAGAGGACATCAAGAGTCAGCTTTGGGATACCTCATACACCTTACCTCAAACTTAAGGAAGAAATCCAGTACAGTGACACTCAGTTATTCAGCGTTTACTGCAAACACATAAAACAATGTGCACAATCTAAGGAAGTCCAGAGAGTCAAAGACAAAAACAAGTCTGATAACATCAGAAGAGATCCATACCTAGGTTTAACTGGAGAGGAAAGGGACAAGAAGATAGTAGAGAAAGAACCAAGTACTAGGATAGCAATTTCAATAAGTTGATATAATTCAGCACTACACACAGCAACTCGGTTAGGAATAAGAAAACGAACACAGTTTGCTACTGGCACATGATCCTGATGGTCAGTCAAAGCTCTAAAGCCTCGTAGCAAAATAAAAATTTATTATCCTCTTAATTACTTAAAAAAATAACGAGAACTTAGATGTTTTAAAATTAATTCAGATGGAATAGTAATAAAAGCACCATCTCTGGCTAATCCTAACAGTGAGGTCTATAATTTAATTTAAAGCCATTAGGACAGACTTCCATACTAGAAAAGCCTTGAACTCCAGCTCCCAATACTGGGAAATTTTCGTTAAGCATCCCTTTGTCTGTGCTGATACAATCTATGGATATCCATTTCAGCTGTCCCCTCTACTCAGGCAGAGGCTGGCCTATTCAATATTGACACAAGCATAAGGAAACCACAGCTCTGTGTTCTTTGCTTGTATGACTTGTTATTATGAAACATCAAAATAAATACTATGGAACAGAACTACAGACATTCCTCCCAACATCAGAATAAACACCACAGAAGTGAACTACAAACATTCCCTCCATAGAAAGTCTACATACTTCTGTCACCAAGAGTTTGGAGTATGGCTGTGCCGAGCTGGAGAGCAAGTTTCTCACAGAAGTTTGGAATTTAATAATAAACATTTTTGAAATATCCAACTTACAAGCCAGAACACAGGTCCTTCCTTTAAAGCATTAACAGAAGAAACAGACCTTGTAGCGTGAAAACCATTTAGGTTATGCTACAAAAGGCCTTAATGAATGATGCTCTGTCACTAAAACTGATAGGACCCACATCACATCCTCATTGCTGGGGTTGTAATAATAATTCCAGCATTTTCAGTCCACTGATTTGAGAAATTCCCAGCAGAATAGCACCGCTTGAACTGAAGCGGCCCAGGAGTTACTCATGTAACCATTGTTCTTTGTAGAGATATCTGTTGAAGGCACAGGGAGCAATGTTCATTTTCACCATGGAACAACAGACAACCTTCTCAAAAAAGCGTTACTTTTCAGAAAATCGAGTTTGGGAAGAACACTAGGAACACACATGCAAATACACTGATATAGTTATTTGACAGCTAAGGGACCAGTCTGGAAGATATTAAGACTGTGTTGTCATGTGTCTCAGTTGTTTGCATCCTATTCTCTAATGTGACAAACATACTATCTCAGGAAAACATCATGTATTAAAAAAAAACACCAAAACACTCAATACAGATGACTCCAGAGTTTATGGCGGCATTCTCAGCACCAGCCATTTCACTGTGACAACTTTGGGAGAATAGTAGTTCTCACCCAAGGAATTAAATCCTTAGATCCAACTACTGTACTACACTTCACTTGGTAAGACTGGAAAAATCTGGCCAAGAAAGTAACAGCTATTGGGTTTCAAATGTCATTTCAGGTTTACATATATTCCCTTAAGTCTTCAAAATAAGAACCATTGTATCTCCTTAACGAACACATTTAATAAGAAACTCAAATTCGCATAGATTTAGATTAATTTTGCCTTTATTTTATATAGAGGTGGCATAATGAAAACCTGCTGTTATAGCCATTTCACATGTAATAGCTACACCACCTAAGCAGCTTTGCTGCCTGTTAATAATAACATTATTAGCCTGAAGGCATTCTAATGCTAGATCACATAAGACAATTAAGTCATTCAGATAGTCCTCATAGTTCACATGGATGAAAAAATAACTAAAAAAAAGACTATAGCTGGCTTTATGTCACAGCTAGAAAGGCAAAAAGAGTCCAACGCACAGTACCAATATCTGCAAAATAAGTATATGCTTGATCTTTTTGTTCCTTTGCAAGAGATGAAGACTTAACATATATTCAACTCCTAGAACTTCCAATCTCTAGAATATTAACTATCTTCATTAAACTAATCATCAATCTGATCTTATTTCTTCTTCACCCTACAGAGTTTACAAACTGTTCAAGATTTTCTGCAAAATTTCTAGGCGTTCCTTTTGGACAGTGGGGTAAAGACAGAAAGACTAACCCAACTTATTTACAAAGCTGAAGCTCTTAACACGTGAGACCAAGAATTCAGTCTCAACACATCCATATTGAAATTCCTGATTAGAACTAGTCAGAGATGCTACTTCTGCAATGTGGAAGACCTGGAACAAAATCTTCCCTGTGCCCTGAGCTTTAAAATGTTTAAGATATTTACTCATCAAACTGTTTCCCATACAATTCTTAAGGGCATTTATTTCCCATGAGCTGCAAAGTACAGTATTAGAAGATGATGAAAGAAAAGCAGAGTTGGTTCAATAACAAAAGTAGTTTTACTTCATGGAAAATTGTCATGTATTAATACCATAGTATGTTTTGTTGTGGGTTTTTGTTTTTAATGGATACATAAAATTTCTGTTTAGACAATACTGAAACACATTTTGTTTGAAAATTGCCAGGTAGAGCTCTGCAACATGTACTTTCTATCAGAATTGTTGAGGAGGGTTGAGGACTTTTTTTTTTTTTAAAAAACAGTTTAAGACCTCTGGGACTTTTTTTTATATAAATGGCCATTCTTCTGAACCAAAGACAATTAATTTTACACTTAACCTTGCATCTGCAAAGTTGGGTAATCAAGAAAAATATAGTATCTGTCTATATTCTCTGATAATAATCCTAATAAGGTTTATGTCATACAGCAGAAAAAGTGTATTAAAAGTGAATTCTAAGATAAAGCCATCAAAAAAGAATGCTCAAAGTGCTGAGACAGAAGCAGTTTGGTCTGTTTTCTGCATATTGCTAGCACCATGATTAATGCTAGAACTGCCGTCAAAAGGACTATCTTCCCTGCCTTGTTTAACTCAGGGGAGTTGCCCAATCCTAAGACTAACCATATGAGCACTTATGCTCACATATGCATGAGGGTCCTTTCAAGTATCCCTGCAAAAAGAACACTGCTTCCATAGTTTCTTCTACAACTTTCAAAAAACTTTGACAAACAACGAAAACACCACCACACCCCCCCCCCCCCCCCAAAAAAAAAACAACCCCAAAACAAACCTTTTTGAGCAGATGTAAAAGAGAAACAGAGCTAATAAGCTACTTGACCAGAAGTTCCTCATCAGTAGGGTAACTTGCCATACCATGCTGAAGACAGTCAATTAGATGAAGGACTTCAGTGAAGACCTAAGTATTTGGCACTCATAACAATGTTCAGCAGCTCTCAGAATTATAATCTTCCCCATTTTTCAAGAAAGTGTACACATTTTGATATAGTGTCATGACAGTTTTTAAAATATTATGATTTTCTATTGTTAAAAAAGCACAAGCACAGTGAAGTGTGCATTAATCCCTTGTTTTCTAGACACTGGAGATGCAAGTATTTTGAGGGTAAAGGTGAATCTACAACATAATTAGTTTACCCTCTGTTTCCCCTGATTTTCAACAGTGGCAACAGATCATGATAGAAACAGGTGTTAACTGAACCTCAAACTATGCCTCCATAAATATTGTGTTAGTGAAAGCATTCTATCTCAACATAAGAATTTGAGTGAGAAGCCAGCATCCACCTTTAACAACCTGTTCCAAGCGACAGCTTCATGGACTGTAACAATTATACCTTATTTCTTCATTTGGGCATGATCAGCACTATTACTCACTTTTGCAATAAGCCACCTGACTGAAGTTATTCCCTCTCCCAGCATTATATTTTTTCTCACATATGATTAAAACAAGCAGCCTTCTAACCTCTTTAAAAGGCTAAAACAAGAGAATACCATCTTTCATGATGGGACACATGCCATTTTTGAATCAAGTTTCTTTGATTTTCATGGCTTCTATAGCCTTTAGTAACCGACTCCACTATGTATGCTTCATCATCATACGAAGAGACATGACGTAAATCATATTGCTCTTACTTGGTAATACTTCATGGGCATACCTAGCAGTTTCCCTAGCTTTCCTGACAACAGTGTTTTGTCACAAGTATAAGTAACTTGTTACCCATAATACACCCTCCATCCCTTTAAGGATCACTGAACAATGGGATAAAGCTTTCCAATAAATATTTGCATGCTTTATTCCTGAAATGATAGCTTTACCTTTAGAACTGCCAAAAAGGATATTTACTTTTCCTTGGCTTACGTAGTACCAGGGATTATTGTACTTATCATTAACCTTCAGTCAATAATGGAGACGTAAGACTTGAATGGAGAACAGCTTTAAACTGGAAGAGGGGAGATTCAGATTAGATATTAGGAAGAAATTTTTCCCTCTGAGGGTGGTGAGGCACTGTCCCAGGTTGCCCAGAGAAGCTGTGGCTGCCCCATCCCTGGAGGTGTTCAAGGCCAGGCTGGATGGGGCTTGGAGCAACCTGGGCTGGTGGGAGGTGTCCCTGCCCATGGCAGGGGGGGTGGAACTCAACGATCTTCAAGGTCTCTTCCAACCTAAACCATTCTATGAATATCCACTGCATATACACACTGCGCTGTAGTAGACTGCACAGGTATTAGAAGTAGGTCACTGTTTCTACAGGGAGGGCTGGAGAAACAAAGGAAAGAGCACTGATTTTATGCATATTTAGAGGCAGTTTTGCACCCAGTTCAAAATTCCATCTCACAAGAGCCATCATTTTTAGTGATATTTACATTAAGACATTACAGTAAGTGCACAAGTACATTCTTATTTTAAGTTAGCAAGTTAAGAAGTGTTATAAAACGTATTATGCCCAAGAAGGTAATTTTGCCCAAGCAGTAATGCCAGTGCTGAAGCAATATGCCACAGAACTTATGAAAATTACTTGATCCACTGGAATATCACCCATGAAAAACATAGAATTCGCAAAAAGTAGTCCTGTGAATGTTTTAACAGGAACAAGAAATGAACAGCTGCAAATACATAAGTCTCTCCAGTTCTACAGGCATACCAGCAGCATGTTGTATCTGGGTTGGCATCATTGCTGTAAATGAATGGAAAATGAATAAAGAGCACAAACAGTCAGAGAACAGACATCATACCCTAGAAATGCCTGCTATTTTTTCCATCCTTGAAGTAATGCTAAAAGTAACATTAATAACTCAGCTAGACACTTAATTAGTGCATTAGTATGGTAATCAATTTTTTTTTTACCAGAGTCCTGCCTCAAGAAACTAGTCCTGACTCTTCAAAGAGAGCACATGGGCAAGAAACAGAAGTGGGGTTTGAAGTCCTCACCAAATGAGGCTGAGAACTGTAGAGTTAACTATGGCACTGAAGTAAAAGAACAAAAGCTTTAGCTAGCTAAAAGTCACTAGAACAAAGCTTCACTATAGTATCAAGGCCACGGAAAAAAAATAATAAATAGTGGGTCCCATTCCACTGGTACCAGCTGGTATTATTTCAGTTCATTTCAAAAAAGATCATTTGTCTTTTCGTAAAGTGTAAGACATTGTACTGCAGAACATCCAAGTAGCTACACAATATTTTTATTCTGTTGTAAGAACTATCTGCAACTGAAGACAGAAAAAAAAATACTGCATCTGAAAGCTTTGCATGCATAAATGGAAAATTATACTAATGGTCTGTATAATTTAGAAATGTATTTATTTCAAAGTCTAACATATCCTCTAATTTTGGAAGCTGACTCGGTACAGAA
Organism: Charadrius vociferus; assembly: GCF_000708025.1. Taxonomy (NCBI): domain Eukaryota; kingdom Metazoa; phylum Chordata; class Aves; order Charadriiformes; family Charadriidae; genus Charadrius; species Charadrius vociferus. The sequence continues at coordinate 2,139,793 of NW_009648118.1, read as the reverse complement.
AACAGTTCAGGTACAAACACAAATATAGGTATTCAACTGGCAAAAGCATGATGCTAAAGAGCATTTGCTAAAGAATCACTAAATATGACAGCCAGTTTGGAGTTTATAGCTGTGTTTTTACAGCATTGAATATAATACTTCAAGGCTACATTCTTTATTAGGTTGGAAAAGATGAATCACAAGAAAAGTTATATTAAGCTAGCAAAAAGGGGAGGGAGCACTAATTACTTTTCTGCATGGAAAATCCAGAGGAAGTGGCATGCTAAATTTAGGGAAAAATAAAGTTATATTTTAAGGCTATTATAAGCAAGCCAAAGAGGAATTTAATTTTCTGTTTCTAGTCCAGAAATGGACTTCATTGCTTATCACGAGTTTCCTCAGCTGAGCTAATCAAGACACTATGCTGCTAGCTGTGTTATCCTCTACACTCCTATATAAAAGGACTACATATAAAAGGTCATGAAACTCAGTTTAGTTATAGCCGGACACTAACAGTAGTTCAGCCAATTATCAATAAAAGCAGCAAACAAACAGAGTAAGAACTTTGCGCAAAGTCTTACGCTTGCTGCATGACAGAAGCCCTGACTCTTAACGAGAGATACCAGGCAAGGTACTTGTTAACAATTAATATGTGGACGTTTGACACCCAAGAGAATAAAAGGCAAAAGCATTAGACTCACATTATGACTACAGTAAATTAAAAACATACTGCCACAGTACCAGAGTTACAGGTCAGAACCTATTTACCCAGTAATTCCAGACTCAAATTTATAACATCTGGTTGGCTACAGCACCTCTTTCAGAAAGACATCTGTTATTCACTCAGGGGACACAGGGCTTTGCGGTGATCTCCAGTATCTTTCAAAAAGGGCTTTTCAATGAGAGATTAAATACAAGCAGCTTTTAATTCAGCAAATACACACTGATGCTGGGGAAACTAATTTGGACTGCCAGCTCTCTTGAAGAGACCTGGAAATTGCTGCAAGTAAAAACATCATCTGAAGACTTTTCTGCCTCCTGGCAGATAGAAACTAGCACCAGGTGTCCTGACTGGCATAAACACGAAAAACAAACCCAATATGAAGTCCTTAAAACTCTGCCAGAATTTGGAACACCATCTGCCACTTAATCAGCTGCCATTCCTCCCTTTGCCATACAAGCAGCCATACACATCAACACGCTCAGATAATTTCAACTTCTTATTCAAGTGTAGTCTGCAGTGACACAGAGACAGCTGACACCAAAAGGGTACCTACCATGAACCTTCCAGAAAAACCTGTTATTCCGCATGAGTCTTCTACTTTTTTTTTTTTAAAGCCACAACGCATGAGCTTTAATCATTACTTACCTTACTGTGGCTAAACAGCAAAAACTACCTCCAAGTTTCATTGCCATACTTTTTTTTTTTTTGTTAAAAACCTCCTGTTAAAACCTCCTTTTGCTTCACTGGAAAGAGTGACAGATAGCACAGGCTGCATATTCTAAGAGCTGGGTAGCCAGAAGACAGTAAGTAAGGAAAAACCCAAGACTTTTCTCCATATGCCTTGAAACTGGAAGCAGTAATGGTTTATGGAATTATCCCTTCCAAAACTGTTCTTACAAGGAAAGAACCAATATACTAATATAATGTATAAACTTAATTTAATTTAAGCTGCACCACAGAAAATGTAAAAACACATTCAGAAAACTCACCAGAACCCAAACAAGATAGGCTTTGGTGTCCATTTCTTCCAGGAATACCTACAATGTTTGGGGTAGGGGGAGGGGAAAAAAAAAAAAAAAAAAGAATTACACTTCAAGCCAGTAAGGGGCAGCAAGGGTGCCTTTTTATAGATTCTTTCTACATGAACTCCTCAACTTCAAAACAAGTTTCTTCCTTGCGATGGCTGACAGCATGTTCAACAGTGAGAGTTAGCATTATAAGGTTTAACTATTTGGAAAATTCGTGATGAATTCCCAATAAGCCAAATTTTTTTTTTCCCCCCATTACAATTATTACACTTCATTTAAGCGAGGTAGCTCTGTTTCATTTTACTTGTTCATAGAGGACCACAGACAGTAAAAACCAAGCATCTATACTGGCATCACAGCAACTTTTTTCCACCTATATGCTCGAGTTATTTTATTTGTATAAAGGAGGTATAAATTAAAAGCAAACGTGCTACCAACAAAGTTAGATACAAGTGAAAGCACTGAGGAGGTTAACCTAGCCTTACTGGTTTTTTTTTTAGATTTGTGTGAAAACTGAACCAAGAATCTCATTATTTTGAAGGCTATTAATTAAATGAAAGCACTCTTTTGGACTGCTAGGTGTAAGTGCAAAAGTCACAGGCAGAAGTTTATAAAAGTTCTGTTGATAACACCTATCAGCTTTCTTCAGGCTTCACAAATAGCGTGTGATCCAATAGCAGGTATTTCAATAGGAAACAATCTGCTTCATACCATTACCATACTTGTTTCCCTCACCTCATCCACACAAATGAAACTTTGCTCCCAAAGCGAAAATTCTGTCTCACAGAGCTTGCCTGAGTGATTCATATCTATTCTATTGATTCACTCTGGCAAAAATGACTAATTTCAATTGAAACTTAAAAAATAAAACAAGTATCTGGTACAGAAATGTAAATATTATCCTCCATGGCCAAAGCTGACCAGCACGATCTCAGAAGAATCTTGCTTAAATTAAACACAAACTTGGGAAAGCTAGTCTGTGTTGTGTCTTACAAGTATATGACCTTATTGATATTTTGTCACCTGCTTATAAAGAGACATTATCAAGTATTCCAAGTCCTTATGGGATGCAAGTTTTAAGCAGATAGCAGACAATGAATGCCCTGATTTCCCTTGCCCCACCCCGATGAAACAAATACATAAGGAACACTTTGCAGAGCCAGTCTCCAATATTATGAACTACAAAGAAAAAGAGCTGAGTGACCATTTCAATTACCCTGAAGCCACAGAGCGTAGTTGCTCTTTCTCAAGACAGAGATTCAACGATGTAAGTGAAAAATTGACTTTACCCAACAGCTGATTACCTCTAGCCTCACTGACTTTCCTTGTTGAGTTCAGTGGCCCACATGATTTTGGTATGCACTGGTTCAGTGAAGCAGACCTGGCCTTGGCTCCTAGAAGTAGAAGCTTAGATCAGGTTTAAAAGTACAACTATGGCAGCAATTAAAGACACGCCTAACATTATATATCTACAGTTAAGTATAAGATGCACAAATCAAACACACAGAAAGAGACATCTAGAAAATTTAAGTTAAATTTAACTTAACTTTGCTTTACCAGAACTCACATTAGAAGAAATAAAAAGATAAGTTTTAATAAAGCTTCTAAACAGAAGAAAACATTACTAAAGATTTCACTTTAGCACTAGGATTGAATTACTGAAGTCTCAAAGTAGTGGCAAACATCTATGGAAACATCGGCTGAAAGACACCTCTGGAGGCCAACTATCCAGTCTTCCACTCAGAGCAGGCCACCACCAAGATGAGATCAGTTGACCATGCTTTTGTCTAGCTGAGCCTTGCAAACCTCCAGGAAGGGAGGCTCTGTGAACCCACTGTTCAATGCCCTGTCTCCCACTCCACAGTTTGCAATTGTTTCCCATTACTACCACTTGGTACTACTGAGAAGAGTTTGGCACCATCACCTTTGTAGCCATCTTTTTTGAAGTTATTGCAGACTGTTACAGTACGTCCCCTTACTCTTCTTTTTACCTGACTACACAAGCTTAATTCCCTCAACCTCTGCTCACAAGTCATCTGGTCAGAGACCACGACCATCTTCCTAAGTCTCCAGTTGACCTTTTCAGTTTCAAAACAACCCTCTTGACCTGGGAAGGCCCCAAAAAACATAAGACTAGTCCAAGTAACACTGAGATGAGAAGGGGGAATACCAGCTTCTAGCCGCACTGATCCCGCAGGTGCCGAGGCACATTTCTAGTGCCCAGGTCACTGAAGATGTTGAGCAATGCATAGTTGTGTTGCACGTGTTGGACCCCAACAGAAAGCTTGTCAGATAGCCATATAATTTGTGTTTGTTTCAAAGTGATTTACAGTTTGTGGCAAATTCTGTTTCTTTTCACTGCTTACCATTTTAAAGCATGTCATTATAGCGTGACATTTGGCAGGCATCTCTTCTATTTATTCTCAATTTTGTCAGATACCAGCTTAAAACTTAAGCCTAAAGCAGGAGCACAGTATTTAGTTAGGGTTATCCAATTACAATAACCAGTTCACCACAAAGATGGTCAGAAGCAAGCTGATTATAACTAGGATTTAAGAGAGAGAGACAGCAAGCTTATTTATCTGCTCCCATTACGTCTTTAATTGTGGCCAGAGAATGGCTTGTCAACTGCTGTTTGTGGCTTAAGTGGAAAAGCCCTGTTGGTCAATCAAGGGGTCCTGGCTCAAATAGGAAGATGAACAAGAACAGTGCTTAATACAAAGCCAGGAAGTACATTTAAATTAATGTTTCCTTTAGCACCAGATGATAAAGCACAATTGTCTTATCTCCTTTAAAAATTAGAGCAAACCTCTGCTTCCACTTCAGCCAGTAAGAAGAACGCCAAGAAAAAGCAGCATGAAGAGCTAAGCTGTTTCTGTGACTCTTCCCTTGGAAAGATGGGACAATGTCATTCATCTATGAAATAAGTTACTTCATCTAGTAATACCTTATTCAAAAAACCATCCCTATCCCCCAAGGTCCTTTCTGTCCTGAAAGTAGTGAAGATTGTGCAAAGTCTGCATGAGGACGAGGACACTCAGGATAAGTTCAGATCACCCTGCAGATCACCAGCAGCCACAGAGTCTGTGCCTGAGCTTTGGGACAGAAAAGGACTCACTAAAACAAGGCAAACCCCACACAGTGACATCTGCTACGTAGCGAAGTGCATTTAATCCCTGTGCAACGCAAACCTTAGCCACATCGGAGCGTAGACCTCCTCCTCATTTGCCTGAAATACCCCAGTCAATTACAACAATAAAAAAGGCATTTTAGCCTTTCTGTGAAATCTTACAAAACTTGAAACTCCACTGATGTGATTTTACTTTCTCACACTATTTTCCCAGACCACTGTTTAATAAACACTGCTTCAGGAAGCAGCCACCTGCAAGAGGTAAGGTTCCATAACAGTAGGAACTACAGTTTCACTCTATCTACAAACCAACTCATGTACCTTTCGGAGTTGACTTCAGTGAGTGTAACCTAGGTCTCGGTACTGGTTTCAAAGGGACAGATCCTGAAGTACCATTCTGGCAGGCTGGTTTTGAAGGCCATTCTCCATTCTTGATGATGACTGTGGCACTTGCAGCTGCAACACAGAACAACAAGGAATTTGTTTTAGGCAGTATCAAGTTTGGAGTAAATTAAATCCTAAACCAAGGCTGTTTTACCCAAGTCTAAAGTCAGAAGAAACACAAGTTGGAATAAAAATATCATGACCACCTCTGATATCTTCAGTACAGAGAGACTGATGAACTGTAACAGATCAGTCTGACCGCTACAAACACTTCTCGGAATTAGACATACAGCTTTGAACTATGCAAAAGAGGGGGGCGTATATAAAACTATACTGATCAAGATGCATAACTAGAAGTCTGAGCTTGCTGTACAAAGCAAACGCAGAACACATTTCAGTTTAAGCCAAGAAAAAGCATCATCATCACAAAGGCATTCTGGCCACAGAATTGACTGTTAAAAGAAATAAAAAAAACACTCAGACAACTTCCTTATGCAACATCTTCCCATCTTCTCTCTCGTTGAAGCTGAGCATGCCGTTTCAATGGTACGGAGCATGCACCACCAGCAGACTCTGAACCCCTGCCATCCTCCTCATGGGGGACTAAAAATGTGTGAGCCCAACTGCATTCTCCAGCTACCAAACCAGTTTTAAGAAAGGTGCCTGTGGCCTCTGTTCATAACAGTGACCTCCTCAGTGACAGCAGACCTCAGAAGACACCCTCCCTCCCCAAAGAGGGAGATGAAGTCATACAGCAAAATACTCCCTGTGAAAAGGGGCAGACAGACCCAAATTGGGAAAGGCAGGACAATAAGCAGTTACACCTCACATCAAAAAATCAGGTTTCCAACTAACAGAGCAGTTGCTATAGAAGTTGGTTTGTTCCATTTCAAAGGAACTTGAGAGGTTTGGGCTTACTGTCACAATGGAAGTTTTTCCTTGAAAAAAAAGAAAACTGAAATTTGGCAAAAGCATTGTTTTATTTTTCCAGAAAAATATATGAAAATACTTCTAAAGTGAGTACAGATTGAGTATGCTTTGGTTCAGGTACTAAAAAGTTATGTATACTGACACATTAAAGAATAAGAAATTGACATTGCATTTACCAGACAAGCAAAACCTAAGTCACACTGTTACTTTTTTCTTTAGTCATTTAAAGAAAAAAAAAAAAGGGGGGGGTTGTCATGTTATATCAAGTTTGCCTCAGATTGTTTTAATGAGGCTGATTTTTTTTTAAAGGTAGTGTGAAATATATATCTAATATTGTTCACCAAAAGATGAACCTATAGTCTTGAGATTATTTTAGTGTCTTTAAATGCACTAGCATAAACCACATAAGTTAACTGCTTAAAAACCAGATGGTTTTTGGCCACTAATCAATACATTTGCTACAACAGAAAGAGGGACAGAACTGCTTTCTCTTTTAGAAACACATGCAACTGAAGTCCTCTTCTTTAAGTTGAAGCCTCCCTAAAGGCACAAAAGCTAAATAGTTGCAAAAAATCTATACATGAGGAACAATTCCCATAACACATCAATAACACAATTACGCTGCAGGAATCTGACCCTGATCAGCATCAGATGATTCAAACCAATTTGTTTAGTAAAACACGAGGCCCAAAGCAGTATTTAACTTTTTCCATAAATCACTAAATTAAGGATTTTTTTGCTGAGAGTTCACCGCAAGCAACTAACAACTGCCTACTAACTGCTGTACTACTTCTAAACCAGAAGCATGCCGTGGAAGTAACACTTTGGGCAAGGGAGCGCACTTCTGGTGAGGGACTCGTTAGGACACTGTTAGGACACCATATTAGAAGCTCTGGAGTCAGGTAATGAGGCTGCAGGCAATAAATCAAATTTGCAAAGTTTGGTCAATATATGATTCAAGGATGGTTATTCATAGAATTAGGAGTAGGTACTGCAATCTGGATGAAAGACGGACACGTATGAAGTGATCTCACCCCAGCTAAGATCTAAAGGGTTTAAAATCT
>NW_009648118.1:2080017-2132500 GCF_000708025.1 Charadrius vociferus | reverse complement strand
GCTCAGATCACCTTTTTAACTTCTGAAACACTATTTCCATTGTATGCAATTATTCTAATGCAATTCAAATTTGGATTCTTGTTTTTAACAGAGTTTAAACATTTTGGTATGTTCAAAAGATAGTATTTTCAGTTCAACACTGAAATTGAGAAGATTTCTCTACTGTTAAAAATTCAAATTTTCAATGCTCAAACTGACAGCTTGTACGCAAAATATGCTTTTATTAACAAAAATATTTCAAACTTCATTATTTCCAGACTGCTCAAATAGTAAGTCTTTTTAGAGAAAAGAATTATAATTCAAGTGCTCATCTGACAAAAAACCCCTAATGCTGCCACAGGAAATTACCAATCCAAGGATATCCCATAACAAAGGGCTAAGCTGACACAGCAGGAGCAACCCTCTCTTTTGTAATTTTTTTCTCCACTAACACAAGGCAAACTCCTTAAGCAAAACAAGCCAAGTGCCTTTGTCAATTTAATACTGTTGACAGGACCACAATAGTTCATCATAAATTTCATAACATTCACAGTGTAAGCCTCCCATCCTGTTTTTTGTGTGCCCCACCAATATAATAAAAAACATTTTACATTTACAAGTATGGATTTTTCTCCTGACATTATTGTGCAGTAGATTAAATGAAAGAATAAAAAAAAACAAGAACAGCACTGTACGTAAAACATTAGAGTGCAAAGTAAATTCATTAGTTCTTTCTAATTTGATAGTCATTAAAATTTCACTATACTAACACGTGAATCATATGTAACCTAAATTCATTATACTAACAAAACCTGACCATCAAACTTAAATCATTCTTATCAAGTGTAACAATTTAACTAAAGAAAAATCTCATGGAAAATCAGCAAGTCAAAACATTGCATACATTTACCAACCTCCACAAAACAAAATACATGCTTTAAAAAAAAAAAAAGAAATAAAAAGGAATACAACCTACTTCTTTTCCCAGTAAACGTGGCTAACAAAGGAATAATACAAAAGCTGTAAGATCCCACTACCAGCAATGTCAGTAAGGTAACATCATAGTGGCTTCCTGAGTCAGTCGGTGGTGTTAGTGTAGAATTGATGAAAATAACAGGAGAAAAATTAGTTTCTGTGCAACTGCGGAGTCCTCCTGGTATAGTCATTTAAAAAGGATCAAAGCAAGCTGAAAGCCAAAGAGACTGCAGCCATGTTCAACCTCTCATATTGCTCCTGCTTGCTCTTCGTGAATCGGAGTGGAAAAAATTATAAGCTTCAAGGCAGTGGACAAAACAGATTAAACCAGCTAGCAAATCAGGCTAAATAAGGAGTCATCTGTTTGGATACTTAATCTGAATACACTGCTTTGTTATGAGGCGATGACCCTTTCCTTTGTTACACGAAGGAGTAAAATGAAGAGAGGACAAAGCTGCTTAGGAATTCCAGATACAGTCCTAAACCTGAACAGCAAAAGTCAACATGGCTGTCACGGTAACAGAACCGACCCGACTACACAGGAACATGCACTGCATATTTTATTGCACATACTCTTATTCCTTTGAAGAATATATTAGGTCTCTAGTTTTTTTTAATGAAGGCATTACAGGAAAGAAAAAAGAACAAGAGAAAATTTAGTTATATATGTATGTATGCATATGCGCATACATAAGCTATAAACATATGTTAAATCACAGTTCTCTTCTTCAGTCCATTGAAGACAGATTTAAATGACAGCTGGCACAAAGGAAAGGCCTTTGCCCTGTCTCCAAGATACAACAAATGTGATAGTACTAGAATATTTGAATGTACTCATTTGAATATGTATAGCTGGGAATACTGATGTGCCTGACAGTCAGTTGTGCGTTATTTCCTTCATATTTTTGCCCCAAGACTCCTAAAACTGCTAGGACAGACCCTTTGTAGAGCTTCAAAACAAAGCTAGTTCTGTTATTTTTCTCCCCAGTTTTAATCAAGATGGATTTGGTTCAGGTCATACACTTACCTTCAAAATTACAGAAGTCTACCCATGCAAAGTTTGACCCTCAAAAGCAGTTTCATTACCTGCTTTTTACCTCGTCTACACATTTTGTCTTAAAACTCAAAGTAGATATAATCTAGCTCAAAAAGAGCATTTAGTATCAAAAACCTGTAATGTGCTGTTCCAAGTATTATGATGGGTAATCCACACCCACCATTCAGAATTTTCTTACTACACCATATGTAAACATAAGGAAACTTTTGCTCAAGACGACCCACGGGGTTTGTAATGTTTAAGGATGGAAGAGGAACAGTACTGAAACCTCTACTCAAACCGAAATCCAAGGCTCAAAGCTCCTTCAGGTCACAAATGTCAAGAAGGAAAGTTGTAAGGTAAAAGACAGAAAGACCTAAAACTAATAATAAGTAGTAAAATGAGAATTAACATGGGTCTTTGTGAGACAGGATTTCAAGGGGATTTTTTCAACAAGCAGTCGATACAGGCCATCACCTAAAACCCGTAACCCTGGCGGATACTTACAATTACTGCTGAAAAGACTTCGCTCACTCTGAGTGCTGCTGATGGACGAGATGCTAGGTGTTCTCTCAAGCCCTGATCTTTTGACAGGCACTTTGAATTTGGCAAGCGGTTTACCAGAGCTAGCCCAGGAGGCTGGGGAATTTTTCATGGAGGCAGGCTTCTCTCTTGGCAAAGATCCTGTACCTATCAATTGCAATTGGAGGGGGGTGGGAGAAAAAAGAATAAAGGAGTTGGAAATAAGCTTAAACAATTGCTTCTTCTACATACATGCCTACAAGTGAAAAGATTTACACATTAAAAATACATCTAAAAAGTCCTATTCTAGCCCATACTGCCATCGTAAAAACACACTGTAAATGCAGAAAAACAGTTCCAAGGATTTAAAGGATCCCGTTTTACCTGCATATTGACCTCAGGAACAAGTTAAGAGCTTTACAGACTGGCCTTCAAGACAGACATTTGCATGCAGAAGTAGTCTTTCTTGCACTCTCCTACCTCTCTGTATTCTGTTTAGCTGTACAGGCAAGCCCACAAAAATATAACCTCCAGCTCAAAGACAATCCAGGAAAGATTCTTTTGTTTGTTTCCACCCCCAAAACAGAATTTTTCCCCCTGCCATTTGACAGAGAACTCTAAAAGATAATATCCTTTCAAGGACAACCACAGCACAAGGGTATCAAGTTGTGTTGTACTCACATAATATACTGAAAACTGACTGGTTCTGCACGACTAGTTAAACAGCCCTCCCCACAACCAAGTTCTTAATGGCCAACTGGCACAGACACATTTTTGCATTAATTGCTCTTCTCATTTGAGCTTCTTGAATACAAATGCCCAACAGCTAAGTTAATTAAATAAGAAGAGCATTTATATAGAGAACAGGTGTGCCATCTGCAGACAGGAGCTTACTCTTGTACTACTAACAAAGCAACTACATTTTCTGCAGGAAAATTTGAGTTCAGTTAATTTAAGTTTTTAGTTTATTTCTGAAAAGCATGCACCCAGATTAAAACTACAATGGCCCAAAGGAAGTTATGTACACTCAGATTTGTCTCGCCAGCACTGGGTTGACTCCTGTCAGATTTGATGACAAGATCTTTATACAGTCCTCTGAATAACTACAGAAGAGAGGTTTTCTTTTTTGTACAAAAACAAAAACAGATATGGAAGACAGAATTATATTTTTTTAAAAAAATATTTTCTTATTTATTATTAGAAAAGATATTTTACAAGATATTTTAACTTCTGATGTCATTGCCATTTTCAAGTCTTAGACACAGTTTATCTTACTTGAAGAGATGACTACAGTGTTATAGATTTAACTTCGAACCACCAAGTTTCTACTTAAAGGAAATACCTTTCCCTTTATTCTTGTCACTATAACCCCATTTCAGTTTTGCTTAAGCTATGTAAGAGATTGCTGAAATATGACAAAATTAGCTAGTAATTCCACATTATTCAACATCAGCTTTGCTGCAGGATCTCCACTCTTCAATACCAACCACCAAGAAAGCATGACATTAAGGGGATTACATTAACATTTAGGCAAGACAGACATTACGCCTAGTATCTGCTTTTCAACAGTAGGTGGTGCGACAGGATTAGATAACTTGTCTCAAAAGATCCTGTTTCAAGTATGCAAAACCAGGAACAGCACTAGTAAAAAAAGGTATGTCCAAGCTATTTCCCTCAGTTCAGATCAACTCAGTAACAAGAGAGAAACCCCACATAGAACATACACTAATCATGCATTAGGATATTAAATAATACTGGTCACTGAATATAACATGCAAGCTTCAATGCGTCACTAAACATGTTTTACATCGGACCTCTCTTCAGAGATGCATTTTCACTACTTGTTTGGCATTACTGTGCAGAACTGTGATCCTGTATACGGCTTTGCTGTAGGCTTGTATAAAATCTCCTAGACGAAGTTATCAGTAGTATTTTAGTGGTTTTTGTAAGTTACTGCACTGGACACTTGAGTATCTCCAACTCACTAAAGAGCATCCAACCTTTGTTGTGCTATGAGAACACCATAAACCACAAGCTCATAGTTACTGAAAATACATCAAACACAGCACTCCAGACCACACACCTGAAATAATTTGTGTGTTTGGAAAGAAAAAAGAGTAAAAAAGTCTCTGTGACATCTAAACTTCATACAACAAATCTGACAGCTTTCTAAAACTTCCCACGTTGTTTTCCAAAAGCTTGTTTCATTAATGGATCAACATACCAGAAAAGTAATTAAGCCAGACCAGTTAGAAATTCCTTTTCTGAACAGCCTCTCAGCAAAACAAGGTGCAAAAAACTAAACAAACCCCACTACCCCCAAAACAAACAAACAAAAAGGAGCTGCGGCAGACACACTGTTAAGTTTGTATGACTTAATAAATTAAAACTTTATATTTCAAAAGGCAGCCAAAGGAACAAAAGCAACTTCTCAGCTGCATTTTACTGTTTAAAGATGAGGGTAGCATGCTTGATAGCTATTGTTCTGGACTCGTTCTTCCAGTTCAAAAGGTACAGGAATGAAATCCTGTTTTCTTCACAGTGATTTTCTCTCAAGATGGATCGAGGCAAGCATGTGAAAAAGCTCAGACTTCTCGTACAGCGTGTTCCCTGCATATGATTTTGCAGCCAGCCCAGCTTCTCCGCAGACACTGGACACAGCAGTGCTCTATACCAACTGCGAACTCAAACCCGTTCAGAGAGCACAGCAAGCTCTAGGATGCCCAGTTTCAGAAGCACAAACAGATGACCTTTGCTCTTTTCTCAATTCTTCTACTGCTCTGTGCTTTTCTGTAAGGCTTCTATTAAAGCAATTACTCAAGAACTCAGATTTTTTTCAAAAGCCCAGCTCGAGGGAGTATTTCTTTTAAGTCATGACACAAGATCATTAACCAACCACTCTAGGTGTTACTTCAACAAACAACAATGGTTTTACAAAGTATTTTTATAAGTATCATTCCCTGAAAAAAGATTAGCGCAGAATTAAATGCCAAGGTTTTGAACACAGAAGCGGGAAGATGTCATATATAAATAAAAGTACTGGAAACAAGCACAAAAGCAGGATATTTTGTGAACCATTATTATAAAGACAACAAGCAATAGCGTCAAAGTAACAGGCTTTCATCAGTTATTTAATCTAGTCACTGAAGTGGAATACTAGAAATATCACATTCCTCTACAGTGAAGTAATGAGTTGGCAATTCTTTAGAAAAAAGTCTCTATGCAACAGCTACGTTACTTCAAGAACATTAAAGTATCTGTTCCATTGGAATGGATATAAGCAAGAAACAAAGCTCATTTTTAAAGAAGCTCTGAAGTCAGATTTCATATCCTTACTAAAATAATCATCCTCTAGTATGACTCTCATAGGTGGTTATTGTTAAGAAGGCTTAAGGCCTTATAAATTAAGGCTTCCTTTAAATAGCACTGGAGCCTAAAAATTCAAATTGAGAAAATAAACATGTGCTAGTAGTGGTGAACTTGGGACTTGGTTGACACCAGGCAGACTGCAAATTTGAATATGTATTCAACAAATCTAAGATTCAACATCCACCATTTCAAACTGGACCCACACTTTTCACATCTGGAACTGAGCACAGAACAACTGCCATTCACAAAGCTATACAACACCTGGAGATGAATGGTTGGAAGACTTTCCCAAAGAGAAACTTGGGGTAGACTAAGTGCAAGAGGAGTCTTTGGAAGGATGTTTTTGTTGTTGCTGGTTTTGTTTAACCCTAAAGCTAACAGTAACAGTTGGTTTGGCCTTTCATTGTCTTCTCTCGAATATATTGAAGTTTGGATTTTTGTCTTATGCTTTTCTAATTTTTCCTGCAAGCTCAAAAATCCAGAGGGCTCCATTTCAGAACTGCTAAACTTCTTGGCTTGTAAAAGAATAATTTTAAGTATGATAAAAAAAGCAGTCTAAGCCTACAGTGCGAGGTCTATATAAAGCAAGGGGAGTAAGTCTTCAAGAAAATATACTCTTTTTTGGCAGCTATTGAAAGGAGCAACTAAATCACAGAAAGACAAAGTGGACTTTGGTATTGTTTCCAGCAGATGAATCTTAACATAGTTGTAAGATTGTTTCCAGTTGTCATTTTGAGCACTGTAAAGCAGTAGCAATACTAAAAGATTTCTGATGGCTGCAAGCTCCCTAAGTTGCCTGATTAGCCATTCAGCAATATCAGTTATACTTTATTACACTATACATATATATCAGTATTTCTTCGAGGAATAAAGAGTGGTTACAGCACGTTTCATAATTTTACCAAAGATCTACAGATAATCTTTGCAGTTATCTCTCCCACTTAAAGTCTCAAATTACTACCAAAATTACCAAGAAAAAGCAGGACACATTATGTCACTTGTAACAGCTAAACAAACACAAAGACAGGGAATGTTAAGTTACTACTGGGTCTTGAAACATTTACATGAGAGATTTATTTGTTTAGGGGGTACCAGCTGATCAGAGAACAGTTTACACATTAAGGCAAGACCAGATTCCTCATTTGATGCAGACTCCCACAGTATTGTTCCATTCACCTACAATCCTTAGGAAAGTGCTCCTCTTTGGCACAGGTGTCAGAGAACCAGCAGCAAGTCAGTCCCTAAAACATAGCCAGGCTGCCAGCAGCCATGCAGATAGGTATTCATGTGCTCCTCCTCCTGCAGCTCAATATCCTCAGATTAGAACTGGAAAACTGATCTTCAGTGCTATAGAGCATTATATTAGCAGTTAACACCCACCAAACACTTTTCACTCTCTCAAACGCTCCCATTCTCAAAAGAGCAATTGGGGTGTTTTCAATTAGAGGGAGAGAATAAAATTCATGTAAGTCTGCTGTTAAATTTTACTTTTTTCCCTTCCTATTTGTCCCAGTCACAGAATTTGGCAGACTTCCCCCCCCCTCCCAGTTAAATCCTTCCACACTCAGAGAGACTCCTCTCTTCCCAGTCTTCCCTCAGGATCTCTCCAGCACCTAAAAACAGCCCTTTTCCCTAACCTCAAGTGTGAACTCGTATCTGCTCCCCCAACTCCAGTACCATTGGCCATCGTGCTGTCTGCCGGACTTCATTTCAGGTTTTTGTTTGTAAGCTGAACAAAAGCAGCTCCACAAGAGACCATGTCTGCACAGTCACACTGTCATCTCCTATGACCCCAGGCAGAGCCAGTCTCCAGATGGCAGGTAGTTTTACACCAGCTTCCAGAGGCAGCTGCACAGCAGTGGCTAAGCTTGTCCACTCCAGCTTTGCCAGGAGACTGATGTGAGCTCTTTGCATCCTGACATGAACAAACCAATCCTAAACACTACCTTTAACACAGCTATTGGAAAGTTCTGTCTGTTGAGGAGTAGCGGGCACAAGAAGTCAAATGAACCATAGAATCATCTAGGTTGGAAGGGACCTTTAAGATCATAGAGTCCAGCCTTTAACCTAACACTGCCAAACCCACCACTAAACCATATCTCTCAGCACCACGTCTACCCATCTTTTAAATACCTCCAGGGTTGGTGACTCAACTACTTCCCTGGGCAGCCTGTTACAATGCTTGATAACACTTTCAAGGAAGAAATTTTGCCTAATATCCATCCTAAACCTACCCTGGTGAGGCCATTTCTTCTTGTCCTATAGCCTGCTATGAGCAAGCAGAGACCAACCCCCACCTGGCTACACCCTCCTTTCAGGGAGCTGTAGGGAGCGATAAGGTCTCCCCTCAGCCTCCTTCTCTCCAGGCTGAACAACCTCAGTTCCCTCAGCCGCTCCTCGTAGGACTTGTGCTCCAGACCCCTCACCAGCTTCGTTACCCTCCTCTGGACACGGTCCAGCACCTCAATGTCTGTCTTGTAGTAAGGGGCCCAAAACTGAACACTGTACTTGAGGTGGGGCGTCACCAGTGCATGCTACAAGGAAAGCCAAGGCAAAAGAAAACCACCAACCACATCCAATCATGCTTTTTGTTATTGTCCAGCTCTTCATACCACACACACCTTCATATTATACACTGAGAATTTTTTTACAGAACGGTTTGGGTTGGAAGGGACCTTAAAGATCACCTAGTTCCAACCTGCTGCCATGGGCAGGGACACCTCCCACCAGACCAGGTTGCTCCAAGCCCCATTCAGCCTGGCCTTGAACACCTCCAGGGATGGGGCAACGATAGTTTGCAGCTTTTATACCTATGTTAACTATAAATACTTCAAGTTCTCTGTTACACGAGTTTGTACATTCCTTGCATGAAGGAGGAAACTCACTGTAGCACAACATAAACACAATTTTCTTCGGGAAGACACGGATTCCTATTTCCCTCCTCCTTTATCTCCACACCGAGAGAATTCAGCACTAACCAGTGCAGGTGAAGGGTTATTTGAAGACACACCAGCATGTCCTCGCAAGTAAATGACTAGGTACCAAGAAATTCCCCTGCAGGGAACTGGTGTACACCTCACTCCTAAAGAAGAATATACATGCATCCACATTTCTGACATTATTGACAGGTGGACTGCTACTATCAGCCCCTGCAAGTATGATCATGTTTCTGAAGTCCTTTCAGATACATTAGGTACATTATTCCTTACTTTATACTCAAATTAAAGGAGAACTGCTTTTGAGAAACAGCCACTATGCAGTGGAGCTCTCCGGGTGAAGATGACCAAAGAGGGATGACAGACAAGCTTTATGTCATACTACAGACATTTGTTATGGTCCATTAAAACTCATGTATGGGTTTCCTCCTTCCACAGGTCTGAAGGTGAATATGGGAGTTAAGTTCACTTTTAAACACAGGCTTTAATTACTGTAATTAAGCACTAGGCATGTATTAAAGAAAGGGAACAGGGGACCAAGTAATCTGGACTCAGGGACAAATATTACAAGGACAAATAATGCTGTTGGATAAGTTAGTGTATGAAGAACCTGCTTTTAGGATCTATGAAAACAGCTGGCTGTTCTGCAAAAGAAAAAAAAAACTGGTTGAAACTAAATTGTAAGCCTTATTTATAGACTCTAGTGTATTTCAGATTTGTTCACAAGAAAGTATATGGATACCATTACACATAACTCTCCAGTCCAGCATTTCCTGACTGTTTCAGCCCAGAAAACCTGGAAGTTATGTTTGCCTGTTAAAATATTTTGTTTCCTCTTGGCAGCACGTCAATCCAACTTTAGGGAGTCACACAGCAGATAGTAGGAATGATACAAGCTGAAAAGTGATTTGCAATAACCATGCTTGGTTTATCTCTTGGTTCAGTGTTAGAACAGACTCAAGATTGTGGGAACGCCTACTGCAACTAAATTGCTTCAGTTCTGCTTCACTAGTATTGTGAAAGGCTATACCAAAAAGTCCTGAATTATCAAGTTTATACATATCTCCAGCAGCGTGAAAACCCATTGAAACCATTTGGTTTCAATTTTCCATCCCAAAAGCCTTTCTTTGTACAATAAATAGCAACAACACTCAGTAATGAACACAGTCCTGATCTGTTATGGCCTGTTCTGGTTTTAACTTTGGAAGCTTTTCTGAATTACACATTTAAGTGTAAGATCAAGCCAAAACACAACAGAAGGAATTTAGCAATTACGAACTAACAAGTAAATCAGTATTTCAAAGTATCACTAAACCTTTTGTTGTCTAATGCAACTTAAATGTACTTCCTATAGCATATGGGGAAATATTTTTCCCATGCTAGTTAGTTGCACAACACCAGAAAATTCCTTCAGAGTGATCAATTTTTCATAAGGAAAAGCTCTCACTTGCCCAAAATCTTCAACGAAACAGAATTGTTTCAGTCAAACTGTTGAGTTTCTCTCTACCCAAGCTTTCATTACTCGAGTTACGTGGTATGAAAATACCAGTAAGCAAAAGAGGGAGTACCACTGGACTAGACTCACGGAAAAGTAAAACACAGAGCTTTACTTGCTTATCAGTGACTTAAATCAGAGACAAAACAGTACCTAAAGTGTCAGAAATAACTGTCAGAGTTAAAGACATTTTGGTTAAAGATGATTTATGTGGTTTATATTAATTTCTGGAAGTCTTTAACAGTAAGTGGAGAAATAATATTTTTTGATGCTCAAACATCCCTAAATAGTTTCAATTATGCGTAAGGCTTGACAGAGCTGTCATAGCTAAGACATCAACAACAACATGAAGTTTCATACAGTGGGAAATAATTAAAAGCAATGGTATTATTTTAAGACAGAAGTGTAGGTAAAGTATTAGCATACCAGAAATCTTAACTTGCAGGTAAAGCTCCATCCCTTTACATACTTATAGGTAGGCTGTAGTCAGCACTAAGAGAGGGGAAAAAAAACAAAAAGAACCACAGCAGTGGTGGGCATCTACATTTTTAGATCCAAAGTAAACCATTTATAGCCCTATTTTACGCTGTTCAAACACAAATCAAACCATTTCCTGCAGCTCAAACTGTCACAGTGTTTGCATCCAACTGCAGGGGCGGTAGCATGCGGTTTCTGGTGCAGGCTGACAGAAGAACTTTGAGTGATATTCCACAGGACCACCAAATTCTCCTTGGCTTCTCCAGACCCCTTCCACCCCTCCCTTCAAGTGAGAGAAAAACATGACTCTTCCCAAACCGTAATACCTCAACTATTGCAGGCTATTATTCCTCCACAGTGGTTATGTGCAGCCAATTAGAGGGCTGCGTGCATTTGCTAGGAACGAAAACAATAGTTGCTTTCATTTCTGGACTGGTTCAAAGTCCAGATTATAAAATTACACACGCCTTCCCTTAAGAACCAGGTAATTCAAACACTTTATTCTCTGTCTTGAATTCTAATAAACCTTTTCACTAATAGCAAACTAACGCAAAGGCATACTGCCTGCCACCCAGTACTACAGAAATCTACACACACCACCATGGAAAAATTAGCTCTAGGAAATTAAGATTTTTGTTCAAGAATGAGTATGTGATCGCAGGTGATTCTGTCTTATGGATGAATGGAGAGAAATAGCTACAGAAATAATTTTGAGGCATCTAGCTTGCAACTGTGTCCTGATTTCTAGATTTGCTGCAGACACCGGGCTTTGCAATTTCACAAACCACTTCACTACAATGAATCAAGTTGGGCTTACCTTTTAGAGAACCAATTTCTAATTCAGCGAAAACCCCAAGTTCTAGCAAGATACACCAATACTGGTGAACAGCAGTCAGCAACCATTTTGAAATAAATAAAAAAAAGTTATTTCTAGCTTAATGTGCTCTGCAAATAACCTCACTAGAATATAATGCTTGAAATATGAGTTTTCCTCTCCTTCTGCTGTCTTCTGATCAGGAGAGGATGAGGGAATTTCCTTAGAAGACATGCTTCCTGTTGGATTAGTGCGTTACCACTGAAAACTTAGAGTTTACATTTACAAGTGGAAAAAAAAATACCAAAATTTCAACTCCTACCGAGTTACAAGGACCTTATAATTGGTGTTTTATACAATTTTTCTTTTATTTCTCGGTTATTGGGAAGTTTCCCGCTTCCCACTCAAAAATGACAGTGCACAATACAACTCACTGCTCACAAGCTCTTGATCAGTCTGGGAATAATACGTATACTAATACATTTTGGATAGACAGACTGCTTCTCTTCCTCAACATACACATGAAATGATACAGAGCTATACTGTCACTTCTCTTGTTCGGAGTATTTGGTGGAGTCATTACACCGATTCATCTGCCTGCCCACCAATCCAAATACAGCCAGCGACTGGCTCAGAATTAGCTGCATTTATGTTAGTACCTCAGGAAGCAACAAGGTCATTCGGATTTGGACATTTTTAAGATTTGGCTTGAAAAATGCCTGAACAACCTAGTCTGAATTCAGTGCTGACCTAGTTACAGGCAAGGGGGGCTGGACTAGGTGACCTCCAGAAGTCCTTTCCATCCTGGATGTAGCTCATCTGTCTGTAGTCTGGAGAAATCCTGAGAGCAAACAACTGTACAGCTACAGAGTTATTTATCTGACCTGCTGGAATTACATGAAGGCACATGTTTAATACCAAAGTGTTCAGATGACTTAACTGGAAGAAATAGTTATTCCCTACAGGAAGGCTTTAGCTAAAACAGGTAACTGGGTTTGATTTACAAGCTGCCACTTGGCCACACTAAGTCTATGTACAGTTTTACTTTCAAAACTTTAAAAACAGATGGAGTGAGCAGCAGTGGACAAGGTTTTACCTGAAAGGTGTGGTCACATAATACAGCGGGGCTTTGGCAGCAATACCAAGTAACTCCTACCCCATCCCCATCCTTGCTTCTCCCACCCTGTACTCCCATCCTCCAATTTGTATCAGTACTAGGTTTACCAAGAAGCAAGGAACCATGCTTACAAATTCCCTCAGCAAGGCTTGGGGAAGTTAACCTGATAGTTTAGTGAATCAAATCCTACTTTGTAGCACCAAAACATTGCATAAGCAAAAAGAAAGGTAAGAAGTGCCAGGAACGGTGGGCATTGGCAGGGGGGCTGGGGAGAGGGCATTAGAGTTCCAGTCTCATCAGATCATAGCACAAGTTTGAAACATTGAGCTGCTGCTTTGTGCTTTTACCTTAAGCAGCCTTCTTGCAATAGGAAAAATTTGAAAGGTGTTCTACTGATTATCGTAATTTCAACATTCGATGAGTTAAGGAGCAACAGCTTCGCTAAACAAAATTGGGGAGTAAAGGTTTTTATTTTCAACAGCAAATGACTTCTGCTTCTGAAAGTGCATCTGATTATTATTTTTTTTTATGAATGGAAGAAGTCAGTCCTATAACCCAGCCATGCTTACATTTATTTCTAGCGAGTGTCATAAATCTACTCTGCATTAATAATCACAGGGACAAATACACACCTATATCTATATGCATCTCAGTTCTTGTAAGACCATAATTACAGATAGGAAAGCTCTAAATTGGTATTTAGAGAGGTGATGAGTCTTCCAAGAAATTGGTGGCTTACAGGTAGGTACCTAGTTCAGTGAGCAAGTCCCTCACATTAGCAAGGATCAAGTCAGAGAATAGCCTATATCCACTTTCTTTGAGGGACTCATCCCATAAAGGACTACAGATGCAGATTTTATCACGCTTCACCACCTGTATATAATTAAGAGGAGTATTTTGGACTGTGTTTATAATCTTAGATTGAGTGGGTTAAAAAAAGAACAGGTTTTACTGGGTACAGCTGGGTGTGCACACTTTCTGAATTACAGTGTATTGTAGCGCAGTCATTTATAGCCAGGTTACCTTTGCAATTAGCTATACTGCCACATTTGGCTAAAAAAAGCATATCACCTACAAGAGCATTTCTGAATTTCTACTGTACAGTTACAGAATGCAGTTTTCAATCACCAGATTTGAACAGCAGCCTACAGGCGAGTTTTAAGATCCCTGCTTCCCTGCCCCTTGGTATTAATCAATCTGATCTTAATTAGCAGCTCAAGCAGTAGTCTCTCCTTCAATTATGTTCCCCCCTTTCTAGAAACTATAGAGCTGTAACAAAATTAGGTTGAACAAAGTATGCTATGTCCTGAAATAAGGGCTCATTCCCATTGGGATGGCATACAGTTGCTTATTGTAAATGCTTTATCCCAAGCTCTGTATTTTGTCCTCTTCACTTTTACATCCTTCGAGTAATTTTAGTTGTAATTCCACAAAGTACTGTTATATAACCAAACTACAATAATATTTAAATATTGCTTCTTCTAACAGCCCTACACCCTCCTAAACACATTACTTGCAAGATTTTACAGTGATGGGGTATAACCTGCCTTTTTGTTCTTTTCCCCCCATATTAGCAATTTGTGATTTAAACAGAATCATATTCAGCACCAAAAACACAGCCCCGTACCATTCTAAAAGTTCTGTCAGAAAATACATTAAATATATCTTAATTTTAAGAAACTAGTTAAGTGGAAGTATTCCAGTGAAAAATTCTCTTACCAGAGCTTGATGACAGAACAGCTCCTTTGTGAGAAGATGCTTTAATTGTGCTGCCAGTTTTATTTTCACACCCTTTCTTCAAGGGCAACACAGACGGCACCATTTTAATCTTGGGAGCTGATACACTTTGTAGTGTGATTGGGTCTTTCTTCAGTATGTTTTTCCCTTGTGTCGTCCCATCTTTCACAGAAGGCATCTATTTTTGTTTGGTTTTTTTTTTAAAAAAAAAACCCAACACAACAAAAAAAAAAAACAAACCCCAAACACAAGACCAGCCACAAAAAAAAAACCTCGAAAGCCCCCCACATGACCATTGTGAGAAGCCCAGCATCTGTAATGAAATACAGACCACACAGGTAGGGGATATGCTTAGCTGTTGGCTGTCACATTGTCCCCATCTCCAGTTCAGAACCTCAAGAATCACCTCCTGAATGGCCCTCAGCAACACAATAATATTAGTTTGAAGCTAATCACTCATAATGACAAACACACTAAAGAGGTTACAGGGGTCATTTAACATGAAAGTTTCTTCCTCTTCCTCCCCAAACTCTAATTAAGCCATTCAATTACATGACTGCACCTAATCTCGAGATTAATTCTTTACCAGCCCTTCCAATAGGTTTCCTGGTCTAGGTCTTAAGTTACAAGACACAAACGGGTTAAAATCTTTCACATCCAGGTGCCATAGATAAAACAAACTCAGGAGCAGACCCAGGACAGGTTTTAAATAACTGGTTTATATGTAGCATTCATCTCTTTCATAGAGCATTCTTGCTCCAGTTTATACAGGCACTAATTCATGACCACTTATGCTGTAAGGTTAAGGCTATAAAGACAAACTCATCAGAACGTACAGCTTTTCGTACGCTTTTCTGCAATTCAAGCCAATACACAGCAATTTGATCATATTAATGTACTTTCTACTTTTGACTCCAATCCTCATCTTCATTTTCAGAAGTTAATCTGTACTTTTCAGAAGATCACTTACTAAATTTAGTCCAGCTTATTGGCCTACTGCACATTTTATAAAATTACTCCATGAATTTTCCAGGTACCAGCAGAACAATTAATAACACAAAGTTTTCCATCTTGGTGCCAGGGTGAATTAAAAGGATTGTCTCCAACCCTCAGCATCAGAAGTGAAGCAGAATCCAAGCTCTGAAAGACTTTAGAATTAAGATAGATCATCCTTGCTTTCATGTTTATTTAGGTTTTCAAGTTAAATAATTTATTGTAATAATGATATCTATTAATTTATTCTGTAATGTTTCAAAAATGGATAGCTGCTTCTGTTTTACCTGAAGTAGCTTCCTCCATATAGTGAGCTTTACCAGAGGCTTTCTGGAAAATCAGGAAAGCCTGACAGAAATTCAGACAATGCCAGTTTTATCGGTAACAGCTGCTGCCTCCATTTCACTGACTTAACATAAGCTGTTGAACCCACTAACAAACAACAGAAGGGACTCCATCAAGAGCATCAAGACTCCAACCCTGAGTCCTTACCATACCTCCTGAGATCTTGGTCAAGCCAACCTTGAAGGTCTTCTTTTCTTTCCCACCGTTCCTGTTCTTTTAACCTTCCTTCAGAGTATTTGAAAGCAGCACGTTTCTCCTGACAGGCAGCTGACTCGTCCGAAAATATTTCCCAACCAACCAGCACACGCATACCTCCCGGCCAGGAAGTTTGCACCTTCCAGCTGGCTGACTGCCCAAAACCAGGTATATGCCCTCCGCATGAGAAATATTTCCTGGCTACTTTTCACTACTCTAATGAGTCCCGGTTCCACTTCAAATAAACGAACTCCCAAATTATTCAAAGCAGACAGTTAAATTCAGATGTTAAAAATAAAACGCTTGACCAACTTGTTGGGTTTTGGGTTTTGTGTGACTTAATACTGTTAATATATGCACAATATTTCCGTAAGTAAATTTAAAGTATAATTTTGTTCTAAAGCACATTTTGAAAGAAAAAAATACCGAAAGCAGCAATTTATCTCTAATGTCTATTTAAAGTTACAGCACCACTAGAATTATCTTGATAAAAGCTGTATTTAGAAAAACCTCACTAAGTTATGCTATGCAATTTTACCAGTTTGACTAAATTAAGACTTGCTTGCTTTTATTAGAAATCTTACCAACTGCATTGTGTTAAAAAGATTTTCCCCAAAAAAATTTTGTACCATGGAATAAGATGAAGGCTGAAGACACTAAATGAGGCCAAATGCAACCAGTTTGTAAAATGGTATTTCTTTGCTCCCTTTATTAGGGAGAGACTTCACCTCAGAAATCAACACCACGGTTACATTTGTAGACACAAAACCCATTCCGCAATTTCCATTCAGCACTGTGATACAGAATTCCCTTTTTCCGAATGCACAAAATGTATAATTAAGCACATAAAGAAAAAAGCTCACCAAAGGAACTGAGTGCAGGTCCAATGCTTCCTTTGCCACATCTTTTAACAAGGTGGCTTCCAGAAGGATTCCCGTGTTGTTGGTTTGTTCCTTCTCGCCTCCGGTCGGGTAGATGTTTTGAGCACAGGGCTGCATTAAAGAGGTTGAACTTTCCATTTTATCATTCAGCATCTCTTTCGAGTTCTCCACACACATTGGAAGCACAGCAGAAACCGAAGAGCATGCCGAATGGGTCGAGCTTGCTTTGCCAACGTCTTCCGGATTCTGCTTTAGCGCAGGTGTCTTTGAAGCCTTGTGGGAAGCGTTTCTGGGATGTGTTGTGGCATGTACAACTTGGCTAGTGAAGAGGTGTTTGTTAAGATGTAGCTTATGGGGCTTATTCGCAGGCAATTCTGCTTTAGTGTCTTTAGCTAGATCTATTTTCTTTTGCAGCACTTTTATAGATGGGGACAATTGCCTCGGGGAAGCAACCAGTGAAGATGGGGAAGCAGCTGATAGTTGGGGGGACTGGGGAGACTGTTTTGATCCTGCACTGTCTCTCGACTGTAGCACAGGCCTAGACATAACCTTTGGCTTAACATTTTTGAAATTAGGTTTGGGAAAACTAACAATCTCGGATTTCTTTGCTTTGGTTATTGTTGACACAACAGGAGACCTGCCCACTGGTTTTCCTGCAGTTTGACCTGAACTAGCTTTAAGCAAAGGCCTTCTATTATGCCCTCCTACAAACACCTTGTTTGGTCTTGGTTTAGGAGACTTGTCTCCAAGTTCTGGCAAAGCTGAAACAGAAAAAGTTGTATTTTTTGATCGCTCTTTAGGGGTTGAAGTACATAGAGTAGAATCGATTTCGTCAGTCATAGGACTGAAGACCACAAAAGTTGCTTCGCACTTCAGGTCAGGCATAACAGTCCTCTTTAATTTTGGTACACTGCGAGATATGAAAGTGGTGTTGTGCATATCCTGAAGAGCAGCACTTCCAGAGGTGCTTTGTTCTTTGGTTAGGGGTTCACTGGTTTTTTCTGATACTTGTTCTCCATCCATTTGATCTTCTGGGAGAAGGTGCACATTATTTACAGAAATATCCATGCATGTTTCAGCATCGGAATTCCCAGTTTCATGATGGTCAGGGGTATCCTGCAAGGATTTCACTTGGTCATGTTCATTAATATTAATGCATGGTGATAATGCATCCTGCCTATAAGGATCTATACATCTAGCAGCTAGTTTTACAGACTGTGCTTCTGTTTCCTGTGATTCTTGATCAGCCTTGTTAGTGCTTTTTAGATAGTGTTCGACACCTGCAGAGACAGGACAATATGCTTCAAGTTCAGAATAGGCATCTGGGCTTTCTGAAATCACTACTGTAGAAGAGAAATTAGGTGTTCTTTCTGAGCCGGTTCTATCAAATTTCTCTCTTGTACATACTTCAGAAGAAACTAGCATTTCCCTCAGATGCATGTCATCATTTTGATCAGTTCCCAGAGTTTCACTGATAACATTCGTAACATCCAATGTGCTCAGGTGGCATCGTGCCCTCTCCTTTATCGGGGACTGTGTGTTCTGCTCTGAAGCAGGAAGTGGTAATACACACTTCGCATCAGTCTGACTGTAAGGCACCAATTGTTCCATACTCTGATTTTGCATTTTTGCCATAGCAATGTTACCTTCCAGTAAGCTTGTTGCTTCTTTCAAGTCACAGTTCAAAGGATACACACAATTCTGTTCAGTCACAGAAGACTTACATGCAGCACCTCCATCTCCCAGCTGAGCTCCTGTGTAGTTGTATTTACCAGGTGCCTTCTGCAGATGAAGTGCTTCAACACACTGCTGTTTTAAAAGAATACTTGTAAAGTCACTTTTATTTTCAAGAATGGTATCATCATCATGCTCAGTCACTGTATTTTGGTCAGTTGAATTACTGCATATCTTGGTGGTACAATTCTTTGAGGAGGCTGTAGCTCTGTCACATGTGTAGTTATTTCCATTTTCATCCCTTATAAGTAAGGAAGACTTCAAGCCATTCTTTGCTTTGTCATCTGACTTTTCAACATTCATTTTGAAGGCTAAGTTTTAAACCATTTTTATTTTATATTTATTTAAAATCCAAGAGAGTGCAGATTCTTCTGAACTTTGCAGGAAAAAAAACCACCAGCTTCTCCCTGGAACGTGTCAACTGTTCTGAAAGACATTTAAAAAGTAGTTCTTTGTTTTCATGTTTCCAAAGAGGATTCAAAAGTTCTGGAATTAAAAAGAAATTAAAAACGGTTAGCCAAACCAGAATTTTAAGACATTCTTATGTTGTTAGTCTGGAAATCAAGCTTTTGCAACCATGCCATCTGTGCATGTTTACCTTCACAAGCCACTTCCACTTCCCTGAAGGTCAAGTGACTTGAGCCCTTTGGTCAGTTGCAATCAAGCTTGTTTTTAGGGTTGCATTCTCAGATACTTGGTTTGCTTGGCTTCCATGCAAGCAAAGGAACAACCCAAAAGATTTGGCTCCTTAACAGGAAAAAGCTATCTGAGGGAGTACATTATAGAACAAACAATCATTTTTCTCTCTTCCAGTAGCAGGTAACCCAACAAAAGGTTCCTCATGCAGAGTGTAGTCAAGTTACAAAGTTTCTTACTGCACGGTAACTGGAAGCCAAAAGCTTACACAGGCTCAAACACAAGCGGGTAAAAGCCACATAAGAAAAAAATGGTCCAAAACTGAATACTAAACTGACTCAAGAAGCGCTCAGTCACCAGCTGCAAGCAGCTAGGAAAACTCTAGGGAAGAATCACTTCACACTCGTCCTGTTCTTACACACTTCACTCAGCATTTGGCCCTGGTTACTGCTGGAGATGGGACACAGCATTAGATGGATCTTCAGTCTGACCATTTCTGGTCACGAGTACGTTCTTACATACAAGTTCGCATGAAGACAGGAAATTAGGAGAGATCTAAATTACAATAACGATGAAATGCTACTGTATAAGCTCAGGTCTCCAACAGACACCAGAGCAGCAACATAGGAGCAACACTAAAAATCCCAGTGAAGTAAAACTTTGGTGCTCATCTCTTGATGCATATAGCAAAGAGCAGTAACAACCCCAGATATCAGTTTTTCCTCTGCTTTGAAGGCCTTTTTCCTGCCTTTCAAGGAAGCAATGCACAGCTCTCTTGATGCATATAGCAAAGAGCAGTGACAACCCCAGATAGCAGTTTTTCCTCTGCTTCGAAGGCCTTTTTCCTGCCTTTGCTGTGCATTGCTTCCTTGAGAGACAGCTCAAGATCTTCCAAGAGTTGTTTAAGACATCTGAGCTGAAATAAAGATGGGAGGTCCATAGTCAGTTCTAGGGTTACACTAATACACTACCCCAGTGCTGCTGGGGTAGCCAACAGGCACACGGCATCCCTTCAGAGTCACCGGAGAGCAATTCTAAGGCACATTGAAGAATAATTCCATCATATTTTTGTACAGGAATTGATGACTGCTTTGGGAAGCAAGTTTGCTGCAACACAAGAGGGAACTCTGCATTTGTTCTCTAACAAATAAATTTAAATCCTCACACAAATCACATAAACCATTTTGGAAACTACAGCAGGGGAAAGAAAACAACTCTCATCAACAAATACTTTGGTAAGTGTAAAATAAAGTGAAAAGTAAGTTACTAAAAGCAAGAATGCATCATTCAAAAAGCAGATATTTTTCCCCTCAAACCTTTTCTTCAGCTGGAAAAATAGCTTGAATAGCTATATTCAAAATAAATAATTTTTCATACCAGTGAAAAGTATAAGGCTTTCCAGACAGGCTGTAGGCCTGTAAACAGTTTTCAGTACAAAGCAGCACTGAGACTGTTCTAGAACTGCAGGAATTTGCACACTCACTATGGACCAACGAGTGGCCTCTGGCCCACAACCTTGTCTTTACATGGGACTGTAAGCATCTGTCTCAGACTGAGGGTAAAAAGACCGTGGAACAAGGAAACAACAAACTACCAAGATCAGACAGTACCCTCCTCCATTCCCCCTTCCTCCCCGCTGAAATACCTTGACTAGCTTAAAGTCTCCTGGCTCCTTAAAGCTGGTCTAGAGTCCTTTGCCTACCCACTATTATTCAATCCCTGTAAAAGCATGAACAATTTTAGTACCCTCATTTTCATCATCCATTAGGAAACCTAAAGCAGATTCAAGAGTTCTTCCAAAAAAACTGTCCCTGAAGGCAGGGCAAGAACCTGTCCTGAATAATGTTCCATTGATTTAAGTCAATCACAGAATCAACTGCTGAAAAATATTTGCAAACTTTGCTTTCGCTGTTGTTTTGGCACATTAAAACTAGTTTCTACTTGTCTGGAGACTAGCCCATAACACAGCTTGCTCACCTAGTCATGCAACAAGAAGATTCCATTTCAATTGATTCAGTATTAGCTCAGATCCAACCAGCAGTCTTACCTCTTTCAAGAGCTTTCTCACTACAGAAAACAGGGAAATCCAATATGTTAGCTTAGCTTATCAAGACTGAGATCTCAAGAATTTAGAGTGACATATTAGCTTACAGTATGCATAGCTAATAATGCCAAAATTTGAAACAACACAGGCAGTTAAGTAAACCTTGATCCAATTGACGCTGAAGAAGTTCCAAGAAAAATAAGAGTAGTTTTGAGGCAGAGTAGAGAAATGAGGAAGTGCATTAAAGTTGCATATACGAATGTGTACGTATAGAAGCCTGCTCACTCAGTTTTCTGGACTTTCACATAACCAGAGAATATAGAGTAATAAACCACTGATTCAACTATTTTTAAAGAAATTTTCACTTTATTAATTAATACTTTAATGAGCAACAGCTCAGCTTCAAATACAGCTTCATATACACCTTTAGAGTCATTAAAGTGTCCTGCATAAAAAGGTGAGGTATTCCTAAAGGTTAACTATAGTGTATAAAAATCTATAACCTAGATGAACATTAGCCCTCACAGTTGACATTCTGTAATTCTGCAGGTACTAATATGTTCATCGGGCTTACGAGAACACTTCCCAGTGATGAGAAATTGTTTAGATTTAAGGTCTGCCATAGCAGGCCAATGAAAAATTAACCTCAGCCAGCATCTCCTCCGTAGGAGTGGGAGTAGCAGATGCACAGACACAACAGTTGCCCTTTCTGGGAACATTCCTTCCCAAGAATATACTGTTCCTGGCAACTAATGACTTGGGGAATTCTCTAAACTAAATACTACCAATAAACTCACTTTGAGTTTGTTTTACATCAA
Source organism: Charadrius vociferus (assembly GCF_000708025.1). Lineage (NCBI taxonomy): Eukaryota > Metazoa > Chordata > Aves > Charadriiformes > Charadriidae > Charadrius > Charadrius vociferus. The sequence continues at coordinate 2,110,397 of NW_009648118.1, read as the reverse complement.
CAAACACTATGCATGCCTGGTCTCCACAACACCTTACTAAGTGCAGTGCAAAAGAGTTTGGCTGGTTTGTGCCTTCAGTAAAGTTACACTTGCCAAATTTCAGTTGTATATTTCAAGGGCTTACACATTGCAAAAGAAGTCTTAGTTATCAGAGCTCTCAGCTTTCCCCTTCCTCAGTAGATATAACAGGTTGGGGAAGCATCACTTCGGGGAAAAACAAAAAGGAAAGGAACTTGGCAAGCAGATTCTCCTGAAAGGACAAGAGATCAGCTGCCAGCAGTCCCAGATGCCACAGAAATACACTACAACATGCAGAACTGGGCTCTGAGCAAGATCTTGTCACTTTTATGTGACACCTACACCTACAAGGGGTGTCCAGTGGTGTGCTGTAAAAGAGCAGAGGGACAGCGACTCATTCAGTGTGGGGTAAACAGCAATCAAAACCATATCAATTATGACAGAGAATTCAAGCTACAAGCTTACAAATTACTACAAGAATGCAAGTCAGTTTGTGTTAGTGTCACACAGACAATAATTTACACTCCTGGTACTCCATCTGGAACTGGGTTCTTTCACCCACACCATCACATGGTGTTTACTCAACCCCATCAGCTATGTTTGCGTAGCCTGTATGAAGCAGGATTGGGGGGGATAAATCTGAACCAAGAGGGTGTGCCCAGACACACAGGAAAGCAGTCTAGGAGTGCTCTAATCAACTGAACATGCTTTGGTACCAGACAAAACGCACCGTCAGCACCTGTATTTCAGCAGAAAACTATATTACACTGTCACGATTACCATAGTCACTCAAGTCAGAAACCATGCAAAGCATTTCTTATGTCAATGCATTACACTACAACCAGTTTACCTGACCCCATTCTGGAACACAACACAATCATACAAGTCTGACTTTTTTCAGCATGTCCACCCAAAGGCAGAGAAGGCAGCATCCAGGAGGCAGTTTGCAAGGCCCAGGCATCTCTCCCAACATGCTCTGTCCAGTGTTGCTCACATGTGTTCCATCAAAAGCACTGGCAAAACATAGTTTCAGGTAACACTGCATTTGTGCAGAATCGCAATTTCAGACTTCCCTGTGCAGCCTCAGTAATGTCACATCCTGACGTGAACTAGCCTGCTGCCAAACTAGTTCAAACTATTAGAAGACATCATGAGTTAAGGTCCTAAAACAACTTCACCCAAACATTTATAACATTACAAGCACAACGTAATCCCAGAAGTAAATTACATGAAGTGCTAATACACTAACAGCATTGCCTGCTTAAGAACACACAGCATCATCCATGCTGGCGCTGTGAAGGTGCTGTGTTTATAACGAGAAAAACCAAACCCACAGAGTAGCTTCGCAACATCTGTAGGCTTTACTCAAAGCCATTTTAAAAATCAAAACCAACATGAGACACTTACTATGTTAAGCAGAAGAAACATGCAAGTTACATTTGCAAGCAATCACACAGGCACGTTTGACTGGAGGAGTAGTACCACTTTCACAGGCATGCACCATCAGGTTGTCCCTCCTACTGGGCTGTTTGCCCACCTGCTTCAAGACTGAAGCACCAGCATAACATACAAGGCGTAGTAACCAAGGCACATGAATTTTAAGCAGTTAAATCTTGGCACTAAGGTACAGAAGTAGTAAAGTGGAAAGGCAATTAAACATACAGCTGCAGAAATCAGACATCCCAAAGTTGTGTGAGAGGTGCTGACTTCCCATAAGATGTAGAAACCATGACACAGTACCAGACTGCTTCAAAACATACAGCTGCTCATGCTAACACGTCCATCTACTGTAGTAGCTTGCTCCTACTAGTGACTAAATGGGCATCTAACAGAGACAGCACTCCTCGTGCTTTCCCCAAACTCACGGCCTCTAGGGATTCGGTCCTCAGAGCACTGGTTCAACGGAAAGCTTCAACTGCTTTTGGACCTTCTTTTCCTTGCCTATAGACATTGCTTTCCTAATATGAAGAGTCCTTGTCTACTCAATTGTTCATCTACTCTGGTCATCCGTGTTGGCCTGTCTTTAATGATGTTAGGCTGTCGTCTTCATCTTCAAGTTCAGATTATCATTTGTAAGCACATAGTACACTCAGACTTTCCAATGGATTTATACAGTGTCTCGTTAACACAAATTTTTCTTCCTTTAATAATTGCCAACTTCTGATTTTTATTGCAAGGCAGGTTCTGGGAGAACTCCATATTCAGAAGCAGAAGACTCGTCCAGTGGCTTTTCTTAAAAGTATATTAAGTCCATCTTTTACTTAGATAACCAAGATAGTTGAAAACAGTGTCTAGAAATGTCATCTAGTATTTTTGGGATTTGGAGGCGAAATCCCCTAGAGCAAGAAGTTCTGCAAATGCATGTGCCTTTCCCCCACTCTGTTTTACAGCAACCGACAAGACAAAACTCACGGAAGTAGGAGAGAAGTATACACAAGCCAGTGACAAGTGCTAGCTACTCAAACAGCACAAGTAAGCAACAAGCCAGTGACAAGTGCTAGCTACTCAGCGCAAGTAAGCAGGTGTACTTTATTATTTGAGATTAAATTCATGGTCAAACAAAACCAGTACTACCTATTTGACTGTGTAGAAGAGAATACTAACAAGCCTCCTGTTTGATATTCCAGCAATCTCTTACAACTTAATCAGGCGATTAAATTCATGGTCAAACAAAACCAGCACTACCTATTTGACTGTGTAGAAGATAATACCAACAAGCTTCCTGTTTGATACTCCAGCAATCTCTTAGAACTTAATCAGGGTCTCATTCGTAGCTTCATTAAGACAGCATTCATTGCTAGAAGTGGCACAGACTACTCATGGGGTTATCAAAGTATGTGCAGCACACAACTGCACGCACTGTCAATTATATACTTAGTTAACATTCATTTATCCACTGCCATCATAAACAAAGGCTGTGCATGGTTTTCCATGGGATCAATATTCACTCTGTTACTCTCTAGGAACTTGTAAGAATGACATTAAGTTATTCTTCCCTGGTCAAATTAGCGATCAACTTTTCAGTAAGACACTTTGGGTTTGGCTTTTTGTTATTTTTATTATTTTATCACAACCAAATTGTTCAGCAGAAGCTTATGTTCTTGTACAAGGAAGGATAAACTTTCAGGCCAAAATGAAAGTAAGGAGCTGCAACTTGAAAAAAACAATAGCACATTTATTAAGGCACTTCCTTGGAAGGTGAAGGTTCAAGTCCTTCTTTTTGAAAGGCTTGATTGACTAGCCAAGCACAAACAAGACAGACTGCCATAGCCCTACATTCAACAATCCTAATCAGCGCTCAAGCTCTTTGACTAGATTGGGGTTACAAATACTGCCCACCTTCTCTGTTTCCCGGAATTCAGCTAAACTGATTTTCTCCATTGCTACCATTTAAAGGGTACATTCATATGTTTTGGATTTTGGTATCTTCAAGTTACAAAACAGTGAGCCAGGATTATTCACAGGAATTTTCCCCTCTAAGATTGAAATATTATGGGTGTAGGAAGAAAGGTGGTAATAGATTACCAAAAACAAAAATGCTTTGTGAACTCTAGGTCTGCCCAGACATGCGCATACAGCAAGTGAAACTTTAAAGTTAATCAAACAGGGTTTGTGCACTACAAGAACGTCCTCGTGTTTCAAGATAGTCTTCGGCTATCTAGCAGTTTTCCTTAATTCCCTCATACATTCTTTATCATCGTTTCTCATTCTTTAAGGAAATTTCAGCCATCAGCACCCTTGCTGCCCATCCTCCTCTGAACAAGCTTCAAACATTCAAAGTAGAAGCTGAGCTGACCTGTTCCAAACTAACTGGCCAGTTCTCTCAGCAACCTTTCTACTCTCCATTACATGTTTCTCATCTTTTATAGAGCTGTCAATCCTCTTAAGCTGCCCCATATTCCTCACTTGCTTCTCATCCTAACTGAAGCCAAATCTAACACAGCAGCAGTGCAGAATAGCCAGTAGACCTTGGGCTCTCAAGACAAAGGACGACTGGCGGGGGGGAAGGGGTTACTGTTGGCATTTTGGGGGGTTCAGTTTTGGTTTTTTTTGTTTGTTTGGGTTTTTTAAATTTTGTTTTAAAAATATCCCCTCTAAGTATTAGCTCTACAGATGTCTAAATAAGCGAAGACTTTTTTTGTCTGCTGCTGCTCTGCTCTTGACAGACAAGTACAAGGCTTCCACAAAACTACAGGCACAAAAGTGGCAGAACTACTCTGCAGAAACAGCACTGTGCTGCAAAGGTGGTGGCTAAAATGCCAGTCATAACCCTGGAATAAAAAAAAAAAGTTCTTGTTTCCTAACAATGAGCCAGAACTTAGTCATTCATTTGGCAAGTTGGAGCAGAGATAGCTTTAACCACTACCACTGAAAAAGAACTCCTGCATTAAATATTTGCCTTTGCAATCAAGTTTTAATGCCAAGCAAGTATACCACAATGTGCTAGGCAGCATACACTGAGACTACTTAAGGTTATGTGCTGATCTGAAACTTTTTGTGTTCCTGGACTATTTTATGAAGCATCTGTGCCCCCAACTCTAGCATGAGTGCTACAAAACATGCAGGTGACGCTATCAGCATTCTGGCCAGTACGGTGACTGTGCCGATGGAACCACACAGTTAAGGCGACAGTCTGCTCCCGTGCATTGCATGTCCTTTCAGCTCTCCACCTAAAACTGAGAAGTTGTTCAGCAACTGACTATATTTAACACTGACATGTACTATGAACTAGTTTATAGAGCATTTGGAGTACTCTCAGCATAACCTGTAGCGCAGCAAGATACAGCAAGTACAGCAGTATTTTTTAGCTCTACTGGATTATTCTGTGTAACAAATCTATAACCTGATTAATTTCACTGAAAAAGCAGATCAACACAGTCTCTAATGACTTAAAAAGCAGCATCTTTGCCATGATACTCTTTTGCAGTACAAACAGAAGAATTAATCAAGATGCTTAGGATTTATCATGTTAACCAGGTCAGAAGTTTAATCATCTCACAGTTTTTGCGGACTCAGAGATGCTTGCTATGCAGAAGTGGTCACTCATTCAGAAGAGACTACAGCCAGCCAAGAACACTTTCCACTTACTCTACAAGGAGTTCTACCACTGAGTTAAGACTGCACTTTTGCAACACAACAGCATCACAGCAGAATTTAATTCTGAAGATGCTGTACTGGCCAATTAAAGAACAACTGTTACTACACTTTATTAAAAAAAAATATTCAAGGCTACTGATGATATATAGTTAACAAAATCTAGTAAAACTGCAATGAACTGGTTACAGGAAATAATATTTTGGTAGTCAAATAGCAAACAGCTCCAACCCACTGACTCGAAGTCCTAGAAGTACAGTGGTTGTTGAGGATTTTCAGCAAGTATTGCTGAATAGTACTTTAAATCCTATCAATCCTAACAGTTTCACCAATTTTCGCCTGCAGTGTTGCACAACTGGCATCTGGAGCAACAAGGCTATTCACAACCATTGTTCCAAATGTTGTAGTCTTAGGAGAAAAACAAACCAAAAAAAACCCCAACAAAACACAGGTGTTGTTTTCATATTCAAAAAATGTTATGTTCCCTACAAAGGAAACTGTTTCTCACAGCGAGATCAGTCCTGCTACAAAAGTTTATTTTTATGCTTTATTCTTTAAGTTTTTTGTTTGTTTGCGTTTCAGTCCCAGAAGACACAAGCCTCTGAGTCCAAGAGGGACTAGCTCTGCAAAGCTGAACACAGCACTGCACCTCTGCCACAGACAACTGACAAGACAGACGCCACGACAGTTTTGTAGAGGTGTTCAGAGAAAATAGCTTGATTTATGCAACACTATTAGGTAGCAGGCTGCAGTCGGTGCCCTCGGGAAAGCACGAGTTTCAGTCCCAGAAGACACAAGCCTCTGAGTCCAAGAGGGACTAGCTCTGCAAAGCTGAACACAGCACTGCACCTCTGCCACAGACAACTGACAAGACAGACGCCACGACAGTTTTGTAGAGGTGTTCAGAGAAAATAGCTTGATTTATGCAACACTATTAGGTAGCAGGCTGCAGTCGGTGCCCTCGGGAAAGCACGAGCTCCCCGTGCCGCTTGACACGGCTGCCGTCCCGACAGGCTGCCTGCAGCCCCATGAGGGCTGAAATTCCAGCAAGACCTGGTGGGTGAAGGACCAAAGAGAAGGGGGAGCTGGGCACACATTGCTTGAAAGGCTGCCAGGGCAAGGTTACTGGTCTCGCCTGGGTGATCTGGAAGAGATCCAGTCACGCAGGCTGCCACCTGGCTCCCCATGGATCTCCCTCGGCTCTGGGCAAGGGGCTCCACTCCAACCCTGAGCGGCAGCACTCCCACGAAGGGTTCTGCACCCATGGGGCGACAGCAGGACTCAAAGCTCCCGTATAGAAATCGTCCCGTAACTCCCTCCGAGACCTCCCAGGAATACAGCAGTCAAACAAAGAATTATAATTTCTTCCTTAAGATTCAACCGGTGCAAATCCATTATTTTAATATTTTTCCTTGAATCAAGCTGCTTAAAGCTAGGCATCAAATCCAAATGTTGCTTATTATAGCCTACATTTTGTTTTACAGTGTAGCCAAACCTCTACACCAAAGCTTTAATCAGAGAGCTGAAAAGCAGTTTAACTTCAAATGCTAGCCTCTCAACAGTTCTCCCTTTAGCTGATTTGACAGCTTCCCACAAGAGCAAAGCACATATACATCACCAGATCATTCCTGACACCCTGGAACTACCATTTTGCAGGATCATTAGCTTTGATTTCAACTCAGGACTGACCAAAATCAATGCCATGGGCAGCGACAGAAGTGTTACACACCTGGTGCCACATCCATACGTGATGTTCCCAAAAGAGTTTCAGCTTCTGCTGCAGCCTCCCCTTGAGAGGAGAGATGCGCACAGAGGACATTGCACACACCGGCCAAAGACTGTCCCTGTGCTACAAAGTGAAAAGGCAGCACCCTGGTTTTATAATAAACTAGATCGCAGCCCTTGAATAACTGACAACCTAACAGCAGCTACATGATTAACAGGCAAAAACTGCCTTTCTCTTCCTTTAGCTGGTTTTTGAGAGTCAGTCGATGTTTTTTGCAAGGACAGATCGCACATTAACTTTTACTGTACAGTCCCCTCAGTCAGATGATTCACTCATACACACATGGATTGGTTCTCTGGAGTTTCTAGGACTTGGTACCATGTATAAATGACCCAGTCTGCAATACAGCTCGCCTCACATTTAACCCTTTAGACTTTGACTTTGCTGGTTTTATAAGCCTGATGGAGGGAAAACCTGAATTGCATATAAGCAGTGACAGCAGCGTGGTGATTTAAAGGACATTGCTATTATCTCATACACTTTAAGCAGCCATTCTACATCCAGACACCCAGTTTGTTAGAAGCAACCTATAAAATACTATTTTGGGGGCTAAAGCACACTTAAGACTTGCAAATCTGCAGCAGAAAATAATTGGGAGAACACACAGATACAGGGGCTTTCCATTACTATGATCTAAAATAAGTGTTAGTGGAAAAAAAAAATTACTGCAACTTCTATATATTCTGCACAGGGAGAGGCAATACAAAGATTCAAGTTAAATGATGCCTTTGTATTCTTACAGTCAAAACTCAAAGCTTCCCCTGCTCAAAACTGTAGAGATCACCAGGACGTACAGCATCACTAAGCACAAGCCTCTCCAAAGCTGTGCTTTCCAGGCTGTTCCTCCAAGGACATAATACACATCCATCATTAAGAGGGCAACAGAGACAGAATGTTATTTCTGGATTTATGTTGGTCACAGACCTTCGTTATTTAATTCTGCTAAGCACCGACACCAAATGGCAGCTGCTGGGTCAAACAGTCACTTAACAGTACAGAAAGCCATGAAATTATCATCCACACCAGAAGCAAGTCAGAAACACCAGCATTTCATACACCAAGCGTTTCACCACTCTGCAATGTGGGTGGAAAACTCCTACAGAAGGCTAAGACAAATAAGTGTACTTGAGTAACTTCACGCAGTTGATGTCAGTTTGGGACACGTGTAAGCAACTCTGCCTCCTGTGTTTCACCTTAAAGAAGCCAGAAAACAATTCTCACACTGGGATAGGTATTTGGGCTGCACATAGAATAAGTGGGGGGTTTTGTGGGATTGAGGAAGAAATGTTATTGAAACATTATTGAAATAAAGCCAAAAAAAAAGAAGTTGCTTAGGTACCTAAAAGTAAATTAGTAGCTAAGAAAACTGAACTTGCACAACTGAATACTATCCTGTGAAGGGTGACCAACTTTTTTTTTCCCAAAGCAATCTCAGTAAGTTTAAACTTGCATGACAGAATTATTTCATCTGTCAGCATCAAGTTCACCAAAGCATGTTAACAATGCCACAGTTTCTAGATTTCCATCTAGAAATCCACCAATTCACAGTGCACAAACAAGGATCCTCATGTCCTGCTTGACCAGGACTCTGAACACACAGTTTGTTGATACAAGTTCTCTGGTAAATGGAATCCCAGAAAGCTGAAGCAGCCTGAATTGACAAGGGTTGCCTAGGCAGGGGGAGAGAAAAAAAACAAAACACCCCAACAAAACAGAAAAACCCCAAACCACAGAACACACCCAGTGCTGAGTAATCCAAGAAAATAAAGAGGGGGAAAAGTCATGAAGCTTCTCCTGCTAGGAAAATACATAGCCCTAACTGCTGAATGCTGAGGAAAGAAAGTTGATCTGAGCAGACCATCCAAGGAAGAATCCACAGAGATCTCCATCCCCCAGATCTCTTTGCATTTCTCTAATTTTAGAGAAAATTTATTAGTTAGAGTGCTCTCTCCCTCCTTCATCAGGTATTGGGGGATGTTCCTAGAAGAGGAGACTGTTTCTACCTTGGCGTTTTCCCTTCAAATCCACCACTGGGGTTCTGTTCTCTCTGAGCCAAGCTAAACATACCAAAGGCATTTCCACAAGTCATTTGGGTAGTATACTGCTCACAAATGTCAACTGCAAGCAATTAATGCTGCATTAGGAACTTTCTCCAGAGGAAATTGCCTCACAAGAAGCAAGGTTGGAAGGGATCGGCACCTGGAAACCACTTGCTTCAGTCCTCTGGAAAATCCATCTACCGTTAAGCCTTCAGGGTTGCAAAGCAGTATTTGGTGGTTAGACTTAAAATTGTTCAAATATTTTCTGAAAAAAAAAAAAAACCAACCAAAACCCAAACCAAACCATAAAGAAACAGCAGTCCGTTAAAATAAATCTATGAATACACTGGGTGTAATAAGCTTCCTTGGGCTGGATTTCTTGCCTCCGCAAAGAGGTTCCTAGTTAAAACTAGGTATGCCAAAAGTCAGAAGGGGGGGGACAGTCCCCAGGGACTGGGACAACTCTCATGCAGAAGGCTGAGGTTCAATTTGCCTACAAGTACCAAGTGCTCAAATTAGTTCTGCTCTTCTGATCTTCAGACCACCTGGTGGGGCTCAGGTACTTCATTTCTGACCACTGATAAAGGTCTTTAAAAAAAAAATCTGGAAGTGGTCTCTGATTTTTCTTATGGCAGAAAGGAGAAAAACTTATTTTCTTAGATGATCACATAGCAGGTAAACAGCTTCTGCTGAGGCACAGATGGGAGTCTAAAAATCAAGTTGCACATCAGACAACCACAGCTTCCTCATCAATTAAACTTGTTAGACTGCATCTTTTGACCATTTTCTTCACAAATCACTGTGTTACAGAGAACAGCAGGTGTGAAAGGTAGCAGAAGTAACCATTTTCTTAGTATTAAACCATACTTAAGTCTTCTGAATAGTTTCACATGATATTGCTCTCCCCACCCAAGGCAGATACAAGAACGACTGCCTGCTTAAGCTCCCAGTTTCTAAAGGTTAAGTCTTACCAGTTTAGCACCCACCTCTCTTAGTAGTTGCACAGGATCTGGTTTGTGTTTCTTCCCATCATGCCCCTGAATTCCAAGTCTGCCAAATTCTCAGTCCTAATATGCATTCTCTATTATTCTCATCCAGATTTCAAATTAAAACTTGGCAACTAACAAATTTAAGTACTACGGACAAACTACGTTAGTTCCCAAAAGTTATTTTAAGTATAAAAACCAATAATTCCATGTACTACAAAGGAGACTGATTTCACATACCAGGAGGTAATACAAACCAATCCCAAGCCAAGCACATGCTATAGCAGTGAAGCAGCATTCGGGATACTATATGAGAATGCTTTTTATCTCCAATATATTTGAGAGATTTCCAGAGGCTCCACTGGAAGAGCCTTCCACCTTGAGATAAAGTGGCATTCACATATCAACAAGCCGGAGAGCATGTTTTGGCTTAAGCAGAGTAATCCCTACTGACACAGGAATCACTGCAGCCAGCAGTGCCTTCTCCTGTTCAACTCTAATTGAGGTGGTGCACCAACTTAGTAGCCAATTTTTACCTCTCCATCCCATCACATTAAAGGATGGTTCAGTTATTTTGCACAGAATGGACCGGATGCAAGACACAGCACTATCCTACTGTGCTTACTTCAACAAGTCTGCTCAGCATTAGCTTCCACTGGCAGAAATAAAACAGAATAAACCTCAGTATTTAGGTTTATTCATACACCAGGTACCTCTATGTTTGCTTACAAGACCACACAATGGAAAAATACATTTTGAAAGCTATTTGACAAAGCAACAGCAAGTCTTATCATAGCCACAGATTTAGTGCAGTAGCACATCGGAGCTTACTGTAAGGATCGCTTGATGAATCAGATGCCTATCTCTATCTTAGTCTTTAATATAAAGTGTAACTCATTTATATTCTACAAGGAAAAAATACCAGTTCTAATATACAACTATAAAACACTAGTTCTTTAAATAACATAAAATATATTTATTAAGATCCCTGTTAGGTTAAGCATTCAACATGAAATACGTACGCAAATCAACAGTTAGATGAGTGAATAGTTCTGATCCAACCACAGGAGAATTGCTTCTGTTCTGAATCAAACAATCTAATAACAAAGTCAGGCTGTGCTAACTGAAATCAGAGCACCAGCAACACCTCACTGAGCAAGAGTCCACATTTGTGTGGACTCAGCCCTTGGCCTGAACAGATTCATCTTGCACGTACCCAGAAGGTCAATACATTCAAAATATTCAGTATGGAAGGGGAAACCAAATACCAACTTAGAGAACATTCCTGTGGTCTCACCAGCAGACCTCTCAAATTGAGGCTGCCAAGTTTCATGCATCTCATGTTACATGAGCCACAAGAGTTTGACAGCCCTGTCATGGCATCCCACCTCTCTGCCGAGATGCACAGAGCCAGCTGAGGTTCAGGAAAGCTGACAGCTCGTCCAGCACAAGAAGAACCACCTCAGCAGCTTCTAACAGCTAAAGAGATGCAACTGCAGCAATCGGAGCTGCTCACTCAAACAGCAACAACTAGAAGGACTGTATCATGATCAGGGTGAGGGGGACAGCCCAAAACCAGACTCTCCTGACTGCAGGCTGCCACACGCTTTCCCCGCAATAAGAATAAGACCCAACAAGTTCACACACTCCTTTAGAAAGCTACGGATTCCTAGAAAAAAAAAAGGTTTTAATCAACATAAGAAAAAATTAAGATTCATCCTGAAAAAGGGTGCCTGAATAAGAGTTCCCACCCAGAGCACAACAGCAGAGATTACTTTTCGATTACTGACTAGAAAAAAAAAAAAACAGGTGAGTTAGTCACAAGACCATTTTCTGCTTAATATATAACACATTCAGCAAGAAACAAGACGTCAGCGCTGTCACACTTATTTAGAAAGAATATATACAGAGAAATACCAGTCACAAGCTCCTTCTCCGGACAGAAGGTGCTTGCAGACTTTCAGTTATTGGTTAAGTGCTTGAGTGGCAACAGCAATTTCCTAGACAGAACAGAACTCCGCAGCTGTACTGATGCAAATACAAATCACCTGCTCTCACCAGCTGAAACTTCATCAGTAAAGCACAGAGCCAGCTGACAGCTGAAAGTCAGGAAGCCTGAGCTGTGAGACACAGGAGGGCACATTGGCTTTTCAGGCACCTGAATACTTTGTCACAGACAGCCTGGGCTAAGGTAGGGTGACCTGCAACAGGACAAGACATGCAAGGATTATACAATTTTATTTTTTTTCCCCATGGATGAAAGCCCATTCCTGGGCAGCAATCAGTACTATGTGATCACTTAGATCCCAAGCTCCCCCAGATCATAGTGACCATGCTCCCTCACTCCATCTGCGGAGGAAAGGACTAGTTTTGGAGAGCAATGAAAAGCAGCACATTGGTCAGCTGTGATGACAGTTTCCCCTTTCCAGTTTGAAAAACGTATCCGGGTTCACACACAGTGTAAGTCAGAGCCCACAGCAGTTTCAATGTTCCCATTTTGTAAAATGTTTAAGCAGATTAAGCTCAATGCACTTTTCCAGACCTTCTGGTTGAAGATGTTAGCCCACTGTGCTACGGGCTACCCCTGTCTGGCTGTGCAGGACACCTGACACCAGCCACAGCTTCCACTCTGACTATTTAATTTCATTAGACACTATTCCTCATAGGCACTTTTCACCTTTCAGTGGCAATAAGATAAAGTCATTTTAGTAATAAAAATCTTAGGCTTTTTGCAAAAATATTGTTACCAGTGCTACTCTACAGTAACAGACAGACATAGGTAAAGATGTAAGGGATGGAAATACAGGCATGAAACTAAAACGAATTCCTCCCTTCCTCTTCTGCCATTTCGGGGTTAGAATAGGAGACATTAAAAATAGATATTATTCTTAAAAGGTTGTTAGATAGCCTAAGAAATAGTATCATAAAAGTAAGATATTACTATTGCATTAAAATCTTTCAAAAGTTACTTCTTGGGTTTCTTTAGAAAGAATTACTCCTCTTATCTAACGGAGACCCACGTGCAGGTCTGACTGCTGCATCCAGCCTTTCCTCCTGCATATCTGTTTCAGAAGGAAAGGTAAAAAAAAAAAAAAAAAAATCACAGCAGAGCTAATAGCTAAGGTGAAGCCATGGCTACCTGTCTGCTTGACCATAACCCCTTGAATCATCAAGGGAGAGCAGTGCCAAGAGGGAAGCAGCCCACTATCACCTGAACTGCAGCTATTTAAAAATCACCAATTTGCCTGTCCCTGATGTTGGGCTCTACCCTTGGGCACTGGATGCTTTGTTTGTAGGTTAGTTAGACCTGTCTACAAGTTCAGATCTATTAAGACAGAGTATTTATTACTATTTAATAATACATTCAAGTCATAAATATATTGGTTTCAACATATTTTGCAATATTACATTAGTTTCCTATCTTTTTTCCATTCTAGGTATAGGTCCTCCCCCTTCTATAAGGAGAAAGACATTGTATTTCCTTTACCACCTTTAAAAGTTTGATTGATCTTTCCTTCTATTTAGAAATCAAATACCAGCAGCTCCTGTTTTAGTATCTTAGCTTAGCTAAAGATAGCAACAGACAAAAAAGCAATGCCATAGCATGCAAAGATCAATGATCAAACCAAAAAAGCCACTAAGTGGAGGCCTTTTATCATCCCCAACTCTTCATTTTAAGAACTGCAACTTGATTGTTCTTCCCAAACTTTAATAGAAAATGGCATATTATACTAGTTTTGCCAACACATCAACCAGCCTTCCAGGAAATAACGTGTCAGCAACATATGGAAACTACTTGAAGGAGTTTTTTTTTGGCATTTCTCTCCCAGCCTGGCATGTTTTTAGCATTAATTGTGGAAGCCACTAATACTTCTGTTTTAGCTGTTAAATTTAAAACACCAGGGAACATTAAATCAATGACAGTACGTGGTTATGGTATGACAGAAGTCACCAAACCTCCCTCACAAAGATTACCGGCTTCCATATAATTTTTGCAGCTAAAAGGTTTACTTTGGACTACACTTGGGCACACAGCTGCAGAAAGTACAAGTAATCTTATTATTCTCTAAGTAGCAAAGAATAAACTGTAAGAGCCACATATAAGAGTATGCTTCCGTATTTATAGAATAAATAACTTCAAGTAATGCATTTATAAAGTTATTTGGAATACAGTAGCATCTCATACTAGGGCATGGGGGAAAGAAAGACACACCACAAACTACTTACCTTAGTCAAGGCACATGCCTTTTAAAAAAGACAAGCTGAGGCTGAGTTAGATTAGTCATCAAAAGCTCTCCTCAGTGGCATACATCAGAGCACAAGCAATCAGTAAGATTAAGGGGAAAAGAAAAAAACAAAACAAAAACATAGAAGCCAGACTATACAGAGTCCTCTCAAGAGATTTCAAGTTTCAAAGATCGGTTCAGCCACGCAGCAATAAAAGGCTCAGGCTGAAGAATTTTCCTTAGACTCTCTGCCAGCACTGCATCAAAAGCTCCCTGCGTGCTAGCAACACGTCCTAAGAGCAGGTTTGACAAGGACTTCACAGATTTGACAGACGATACTTGCAAAGAGGAATTTTCTGTAATGCTTCAGACCTTATTTACAGTGAGGGACAAGAGCTCTGTTCAACAAAGTAAGCAACTGGTTTGCCCAGCCAGGTCTGGAAGAAGGGGAGGATGGAATTCAACTCCCCTCTCTGTTACCGAGGGACTTACAAGACTCACAAACCACAAACTGCTATTTTCGTAGAGCTGTGGGTTACCACACCTCCAATATAGTGCCAGGCTACAATCCTCCTCCACAGCAGCTACAGTGCCCAGGAGTTTTTGCCCAGTGCCCCCCATGCTGTCCACACAGGGCTCCCTAAGGAGAGGAATGCTTGGAGCTTGCAGGCACCAGGGTTGGGAAGTATCACCCCTGCGCTCCAAATTGCAAAGAGAAACAACACATGGACATGCAGGTGTTTCCTCACCACTGCCATCCTTCTCCCACGCATCACAAATGAAAACAAACAGCTACCGAAAAAGACAATTTTATATTAAAAAGTCTGCAGAGCCGCTTGGAAAAATTTAATCTTAGCCTACTTTCAGGTAGCCTGAGGAAAGAACAGTTGTTTGGAAAAGTCATATTGCAACACGTCAAACAATTATTCATTTTTGCCCTACAGAACTAACAGTCCTCCCTCACCTTGTTTAAGTGACATAAACCGCAGTCTCTTACTCCTGTCTGCTACAGGCAAAGAAAGATGAATACAGTGCTTCCAAAAGTCTCAACTGGAAACTTTCTTTTACTCAATTAATTTAACCACATCACAGATTTACCCTAGAAGTGTATAATTTGCTGTTACCCCTATTTACTGTAGCCTTCTCAATTATTTCAGCATTGCAGGAGGGCAAGAAAAAAAAACAAAAAGGAACGCTAGGATACCGTAGCTATGTAAAACAGTGTTAAGGTTACTTTCACCCTCTGAAAGTATTTCCTCAGGGTATACAGGAATTGCAATAAATATAAACAAATACATTTTAACAAAGTCAATTTAAATGTGAAATTATAACAGCCATATTAAACTCCACTGTAACATATTCATCATTCAAATTAAGACATTCAAGTGGCATGTTCTCACTGACAATGTTTTTAACACAGACAAACCACTGGCTTTGGGTACACAAATTTAGAGTTGAAAAGTTAAACATTTCAGAAAATATTCTCTTTCTGAACAAGAAAGAACTTTCTCTCCATTCATTTAATTTATTCAGTTCAATGGCTGGGTTTTCAAGCTATAAGAAATGGCAACAACTTGAAGTCTCTTAAAAGGTCACCTCTAATACTTCTGAAAAAAGAAGTCAGGAATCTAAGGTATAAAGTGCATAATGTGCATCCTGTTGGTGATACATAAGTATATTACAATGATGCACTTATTTTTGATTCTAAATGAGAACTGATAATGCACCATCCTTAAATGAAGGCATAGAATATCAACTAACTCTTTTTCCTACAGAAAAATATGTGAAAACTCTCACACTACCAAGACATCCTTTCAGAACAGATGCTATATTAATAAAATGCTTGCTCTCAGAACAGGAAAGAACTCTTTAAGCTATCGCATGTTCCTAGGTGACAATCTCTACCAATGAGCTTTGTAGCAGTAAAGCGCTTCAAGGTGTCAAGCCAACTAATTTGGCAAATTCAAGTCTCTTTCTAGTCTTGAAAAAGCCTTGCAAAAGTTATCTGGATGACGATAGGCTTCAAACTCCATCTAACACACAGCATACTACAGCTCCACTGAATTACCAGTGGAAGACGACCATACTGGAAGAGCGAAGACTTTGGCACTAGACAGCTTGCCATTGAGATCCCATCTCAGTGCCTCAAGTACTGGCTCCCAGTTCGTTGCGTTTATCATCAAAACAATACACTGCACCAGAAACTTAACCAAAAAACAGAGCGCTGAGCACCTGCAGAAAGGGAATAGCTGTCTGCAGACTATAATCATCTCGGAGCAAAAACAAACCCACACAGAAATCAGAAGGAACTAAAGCAGTAAGAGTATATCCATTGACTACGAGGATATCTAGTTTGAGAAAGCCCCCCCCGCAGCACCACAGGCATTCTCCGCTCAGAGTTTCCCTGGGTGGCGAGTCCTGCTGCTGCTCACCCGGCACACAGGACAGAGCAGGACACATTAAACATAGCCCCCTAACAACCATGTGCTACCAACACCCCCAAGATAAAAACATCACCAGCCGACTCTTGCTCATCCAGGCCATCCTTCCCCTGCTGTGCTGAGCCTGCCATCATTTCGCCATTACCTGACCTTCCCAGGCCGCTACTAGAAGTCATTACAGCTTGGTCATGACATTAAGGATTTCTGAAAAGTTGCTCTTTAAGGTATGCACCGACCTCAACACTGAGCTGTGGGCAGATGTTTCTCCTTTATTACTCCCCACTTTGCTCATGACAATCTCCCTTATGGAGTTTAACACGCTGTCACTCTACCTAAATACAGCTCAAACACCTCCATGCAAAAAAGTGATCACCAGCTACCCTCCCTCCTTCTCCTCTCCCAACATAGATCCAAGTTTATCTTCTGTTTGACCCATTCATTTATATTTCATCAACTAATTAGACTTGTGTACTTTCTTGGACAGGTTTCTCAAATTGTTTGCCCACCCCTTTGACTGTTGGAGTCTTCTCCTTTGATTAAGGACACTGAAGAATGCTGCCTGAGCAAGCAGAGTACTCACGGCAGCACCAGGTAGAAGCTTTCAAGAGTTGAGCCGACGGTCTGAACACAACATTCTCTTTCACATAACTTAACATGCAAAGGTTAGGGGAAAAAAAACCCCAAACTTTCTTCAGAAGTAAGATTTAAGAATTTCACCTTAAAAGGAAGGTGTAGTAGAGCCCCTACTAGAAGTTTTCTAGCTGAGGCATCTACTGTTATATTTCTTGGATGAAACACAGATTAACATTTTATTATACATCTGTAAAGCACTCCAAAGTAAACTCTGATTTCTTCAGTTTGATCTTCCCTTTTCCTCTGAACCACCAGCAGATGACATAAAAGAAGAGGTTGGTCAATCAAAAGCATTTCTGTCTTCCCTTCGTGGGATGGCAAGTGAAACACTTAGTTAAGTTTATTTCATTTATAATGAAATCCGCAAATACATTAAATTGTCATAAAATTTTGTCTCTACCTATTGACACAGATGATAGAAAAGAATAAGTAGTTCATACTAGTTTTAGAGCTGTAGCACTTGCGCTGCCCTCAGGAGGATGCTTTTTGGCACTGTATTATTTCATAACCATTTACTGAGGCACCACCCCTTTAGGCCACACAAATCACATGGTAATATGTGATGTATTAATTCTGTGTTGGCCATTTGCAGTATCACTCCTTTCTTTAGAATATGCAAACAGGAGCTCGAGCAATTAACTGTAACACTGGCCCAGAGCATTTCACTTCCGTGCCAAAATACAAACACCACGCAACTTGAACAAAATACTAGTTTGTCTGGGAAGTTGTTGCAACCTCATATTTATTTCCTAGGCTTGAAGTTAGGGGATATATAATTATTTTCTTGAAGAGTTCTTAAGTGTGAGATTTCACATCTACACATGTTGAAAAATTCACATACTTGTTAAACTTGAACATGAGAGTTGTATAATAAAGCAAGATGAGGAAAGAAAATTGTCTCGCTCTGCTCATTTCGGCTTATCTCAGCATGCCTTGTACGCTGCTTCATTCCCTCAGCTACAGAGAGCATCCAGTCACTAGCACAGCATGGCTGTGACCTGGCCACTAATAGAAAATACTTGGGATACTTGGCAGAAAACCTGGGTTTGCATCATCTGGCACAAGAGGCGGGAAGCTCTCCCCCGAGAGGGATGCTTTTAGCAGAGTTCCTGGTAAGCTTAAGGTCAGAATAAAACCAGATTAGAGATGCAGTCCCAGGGTTGAAGCTCCCACTTCTCTTCTGGACACAGGCAACACAGTCCTCTGGATGAAGGTAAAGAGCACGAGACATCTGAAGAACGCCAGCACAATTGCTCTTGGTTTTCTTCCGTAATTTTTTCCATTTCGAGTCATAAGTACCAGGACTCCCAAATTAAGTTTGAGCTTTATGCTCATCAACCCTTTGCTTAACCCTTGCGTTTCAACCCAAACAAAGAGAACTAAAGTTATCTGAATTTACCAAGTTACCGAGTCTTCAACAAGTTTCAAATTCCTTTATGCAGATCGGTATCTTTTAGGATTATTTTTACTAGAGTCTACGCTAGCTTGTTTATGCTGGACTTTGACTCACAGATAAGCGCTCCTATTTAACCTAAAAAGTTCCGATACTGGCTGCAGCAATTCCCTTCCCCTCAGCTAAACAGGAAAATGGGATCAATAGTCTTGCTTTAGGATACCCTTGTTCAGGATTAGCCTTAAATTATAATCTTTGAAGTTACCGGATCACTGCCTTATTGAGTAATTTATTTATTTTTTTTTTGGCTACCCTGGGAACTGTTTGAATCTCAGGGTTAGGCACATGCTGTTCTACTTAAGTGGCAACATGCCAAATCCGTTTAAATATTTAAACATTAACCTCAAAGTCACTGGTTTGCAAAAAGGCAGCCGTTAGTCCAGAGAGGTTAAATTTGTTCTCCAGGATGTATCGTTGAATACAAAGGACATTTTGCCACTTGAAAGTGATTTCTGGAAGAGCTGAAGAACATGGAAAAGCTCCTGGAGTATTCATGATAGCTTCAGTGACAGGTTTCTTTTCTTTGCAATTATGGACAGACACACATTATGTGATGTTTTCACCTTCTGGCACTACAGATTCGTCTCCTCTGTTTAAAAAATGCTACTGTTTTGCACGAAGAAAGTAAAAAAGTTTTGAAGATTTCATAGGCAAGTTTTCCTTTGGTTATTCTACATGAAAATCCAGCTACCAAACAGCAGTAACCAGTATTCTACACTGACAGCTAGAAGTCAAAATGAAGCAAGCTTTGAAAATGTCTCTGACAATGAGGAAAAAAAAATATTATGTAAGGCCTTAGAAGAAAAAACCCAACACACAAAAAAACCCACAACACTGAGCTCATACCTATGTTTACAAAACAAATACTGGACAATTAAAAGCTGAATGAAGAAGCACAGGGTTGCTGCACTTACTCTTCTTAATAGGCTGTGTGATTACCCAGTTATTCAATCCTATTTTGAGGCAGAAAAGAAGCTGAATTTGACATTTAAGATTTCTCTGAAATTGTGTTTCTCTCAAACAAAACCAGAAACAAACCACACACACCAAAAGGGAATTAACATTTAAGAGATTCAAGGATCTGCACCTTTGGGCACCATTACAATTGTTCACTCACAACTAAATAAAAAAATGGGATGAACATGAATATAGCATTTTTAAATTACTTTTTTTTCAGTGGGGCAGAGGGAGAAGATCAGCCAGAGAGGTGCAGGGAAGGAATCAGCACACTACTTTTGCAACTGTTTTGTAAGCCACCTTGTGCTACCTAGAGACCATGATTAGTCCTGGAGATTGAGAAACCAGCTTCTCTACAGCACCTGGCTATATTTACATTTGACAAGCATAAAATGAGTTTTATATGAAGCCATTGGTTGGCAAAACAAAACGGTCATCAAGAACACATTGCAACTGATTTTTTTTCCTAGAAACCTTTCTCCCACACACAACTTTTGTTAAGAACAAAGTTCTAGGCTGCCCCTCTACAGGAAGCTGGCATTCACTGTGTGTTTATAAATAAATAAGCAGTTTGTAACAGTAGCTTTATTCTGACACCAATCAGATACAAACAACATCTAAATATAACTTATGTGGATACTATGGAATGACCTTTACAGAGCCAGACTTCTTTTATCAATGATATGCATCCCATTACAGATTAGAGAACAGAAAGGCTGATCCCAAAGCCCCCCACCCAGCTTCCACATGGTCTTCAATACGAAAGCTAAACAACTGGAAACATGTGAAAGCCTACGATGGAGTGACTTTGCAGAAGACAAAGCTTTCCTATTTACTTCGCACTGAAAATAGTCCACTGGGGGGGGATGGACAGGACAACCCACCACACCAGCTTACTATATTTAGATGACAACTTACCTACAAGGGTACCCCACACCAGAGTCAAGGCTGGAGGCGAGCCCACGTGCCAAGCTACACCATGAGAATGTCAAACCTTCTTCCAGAAGGGCTGCTCTAGCCAGTGCAGTTCATTAACTTCATCCTTCTCAGACAGTTTTGGGTATGTTATGGTCACTCCTCTCAAGGGTCCACAGCGATCATTTTTCTAAAAAAAATGCACTTTTACAAATGCATGTTTGTGTCTACGCATCACTGTAGAGTAAGGCTTACACACTGTCACAAGAGTGCAGTGACCTATGGGACACCAACAGCTCAGCTTACAGGAGACCCTGCTATAAAGATAGCTGGGCACAGAGGGAAAGAATTACAATACTGATTGCCACCAGGCTAGGACAGGTGGAAAAAGCCATACGCTAAAAAAAACAAAAAAAATCCAGAGACCCCAACTAATATGGTAGGCATCACTGTCTTGTGCTTGAATCACCCAGCCAAGAGGCTACAGGGCAATCAGGCAAGCTACTAGTCCAATACAACAAAAAAGCATGCTAAATACTTTTCTTGTGAAAGCTGCAATACCCTTTTCAGTAGAGGCAGCTTTTAGCAAGACTTCAGGAGATCTAATGATACAGCCTCCTCATCTAGGAAACTGAAGACAGCTGCTACTCAATTATCACCTTGCAATCAAGCTACTAAATGAACCACCAGCTCAAGCTGGCTGAAATTTGGAACTAGATTTACTAACATCTGAAGTGTTGATATGCAGCACTATTAGAACAGAGAAGCACGACTAAACACTAGTTATGCCCAATACAACCATTATGACACCTATGAGAAATTTGTGACACAAAATACTTGCTTTATGGTATTTGATCTTGGACGTTTGCTGAGCAGCAGGACAGCGTATTAGATGAAATCCATGGCACACAAACCCAAATAAGTTCAGGGCAAGGAATGAAAGGTAATGATGAGTCCTAACCACATACAGAAACTGCTCAGATATCTTGGTCTGTGCGTTTGTGTAATAAGGTAGAAGCAAACTTTTACCACAAGCAGTATACATAATGAAGTGGATGACCAAGAGCCTTCACAATCTCCTGAGAAAACTGTCGAGCTCATGAGGTTTGTACTGATCGGTGTTAGAACATCCAGGAGCTACGAAGGAGGAAGAAACCTTAGGTGAAGCAGTGCTCTGCACAACTCCAAATGAGTATCAAAAGAAGCTATTCATTAGATGAGTTGGTGCAGAGCAACAACATTTATTCTGCAACTACAGATTCAAGCACACTAAAATAAGCAAGCTTCCTGACTGCTTGGCAAGCCTCTGCCATCCTTCTAGGCAGATACTGAGAGTGCAAATGCCTAAAGGCCACCAACCCATGCAGAACCAGCCATTATTATCTCCTGGCATCAAGGCTCTGGCTGATTATATTACTATAGTAGGAGACAACACCCAGACAGTTCAGTTTCATAATACTCAGCTGTAACAATTCCTGAACTGGTCCTACAAACTGTTTGAGCACAAAACAAAGCAGAGGAAACACAGATGCGCTACAGGGGTCATCTATAGCTTTGAGACACTTTGATACTGCAACACAAGTAAGGATGCAACCAGACCCGAATACCTGAGAGGAGTTCTTTTCATTTAGGGAAAGTTTGCCAAGGAAGAACTTCAGAAATCCACCTGTAGATACAAACTTGACAAAAAAAAAAATCTACCTGCAACTGAGCACCAAATAACATGACCCTCACTGCATTCAAAAAAGGGCATGGTAAGTATTCTATTATGTGAGAGAAGAGTACTTCTCAGACAGACAATGCTGGCAACAAATTCATTAAGTTGAGCCACCTTATGTGATAACACATGCCACTCTATGAACTATGAATCTTAGCAGCAGCTTCTCTTCCAGTACTTTCATGCTGTCAGTGACAGCTGCTGGTAATAGAGACCTGAAAAAGATGAGACTCCACAATCAAAAACAGTCCATGCTCTACACTGCTTGAAAGATAAAAGAATAAAGTGCCGTAAGTCTGGCTTGTATCACTAAATGATGAGTAAATCAAATATACAAACTAGCATTCTCTTTAGTGCAAGTCTGTAGTAGAATTTAGCTCCTGCAAACTAACACCTGAAGTACAACTAAGATATGGACACCATACAGGCTGCCCAGTTACAAATATCTGGTAGATCACATACCTGAAACAGGGAGTTGTCCAGATAGTACAAGCATCAAGAAACACCAAGTTCCTACAGACATCTCCTAGATATCTACAATGCAATAAAACTATTGAGTCAGCATTGAGGGTGCCTTGCAGAGGTGAAACTGGCAGACAAGCCATGCAATTAGGTAGCACTCCAGCAGTGGAATATTGCAGTCAATAGGCTTCCCAAGATTAGATCACAGCCAAGAACAGACTAATGGTTTTAAGATCCTTGACTACTGGGACGAAAGCAGTAACCAGTGCACAAATCAGATGAGAGTACTGCAACAGACAGAGCCTGCTTGCGGTGCCAAGAACCACTAGGCCAGTACATCCAGAAGTGGCCTGCACCAAACAGCCATAAACAAGCAGTATCAAAGGCGAGGTTTACGCTGTCATGCAACGCTCCTCCGATAGACTCAGTGGAGACAGCATCAGTGGGAAACTGTTGACATGCTTAGACAGTCGGCATCAAAGAACCCACAGCACCATCAAGAGCTTCAGCTATGAGTAAGAAACAAACATGTGCACACAGGACTGAATGACTGATGTCCAGAAGGTGGAAAGGAATAGTTGAATACAAGCATTCCTTCTCCCCAAAACAGTAACTGGGGGGAGAGGGATAAATTTCAGAAAAGAAAAAAAAAAAAGAGCCAAAGAAAGCCATACAGTAATGGTTTGAACACCAGCACATTTGCAAAACTGAAACCTGCCAAGCCTCTCGGAGGGAATCAAAGTCCACATTGAAAGATGGACAACGCACCACCTGATTTCAATCAACATATCTAAAAAAACCCACAACCCAAAAACTAGGACAGGAACACCTGTAGCCAAAACGTGGTAAACTGGCAGTGCTAGGTTAACAGTTCAACCTGATGATCTTAAAGGTCTCTTCCAAGCAAAACGATTCTATGATTCTAAACTAGATGGAGCCTTGCACCAAGAACCGTACGTGGCACTGAGCACAACAGGGGAGGCTCTGTCACGCATGCCAAACATGTCCAATCTCCGCAAAAACTTTTCTAACAAGATAGATTAGATCTCTGTGCTGAATAACAGTATGAGAGGATAATTTCAGAGCTAGTTTCTTGTACCAGCTGACCAAGCTCACCAGTTCAGTCCAATGCTGTGTGTAATACATAGACCCAGGAACGAAGATAGAAGATCATTAACAGAAGTTTGGTTTTACATTCCACAAAGTGGAAACCCTAATACTGTATACACCTTGCTGCAAGAATTAGTTGTTCAAACAACCTATCCTTTCACCCTAGTGGGTTTTGGTTTTATTTGAGTTTTCACATGTTTAATTGCCAGCTCCTCCACCAACGCATCTGGGCCAACAAATCGGGATGGAACAGTTCATTTCGATAGCATTTAATCACTCCAGTTTCTGCGAAAATTATAAACTGATTTGATTGATATAAGAGGACTCACTAGAAGCTGTGTTTTCTGAAAAGCATAACTTTTCGGTTTGCTTACCCCAAAGAGCATGAACAGAACCAGTGCAAATCAGTAGAAGGTTTAACAAGCATTTAAATAAAGCCTAGTAATGAAGATGTCAGGAAAGTTCATGCTTTCTGACAGGTAAGACTCCATCAAAAGAAGAGTTTAATCTCCAAGTGACATCATTGCAGATGATGTGATACTCCAAACAGCACCGCCTGTGGCGGAGAGGAGCGTCAAAAGTCTTTCAAACCAAATTGTAAGTTATTCTTTGATTTTTCTCAAAAGAACATGACAGAAATTCAAGAACAGAACAGCATCCTGATATTGATAAAGAACGTTGATTCGTTATTTAAATGGTGAATTAATATTTTAATGTTGATGTAAATAATCCTAACATTGGGATGCATACCGCATATTGGTTTTGTTTATGGACCAACATCTCTAAAAAGGAATACCTACCCCAGTGACTTCCAAATGTTCATGGTGAATGAGTTTGCCATAAACTGTGTTTTTAATCAAGCAACTAAAAGGCCAAGACAGACATGAGAAACTGCCAGTATGGAATACTGCAGCTCCTGAGAAGCAACACTGAATAACACAGAATTCAGAACATCAAAATAAAATAAGTAGGAGAAGGAAAAAAGCCAACCCACCACAAAGCAAACCAACCAACCCAAGATGAAAAGCATGTCCAATTTTGGCAATTCCTAGTCAAAAAATCCTTTATACTTTTCTAAAACTGGACACTGTTCACAAGTAACAACCAGCTCCGTACATCGCTTTTGCTCCACAGACTGGAAGCTGTACTGATCACCACCTGACATGGGTTAGCAGAACTCCAGAAACTTTAGATAAACCTTGCACAGACAGATTTCCAAGTTTACACATTGTATATATGCCACTTTTCTGCAGGATAATTATTTATCAAGCTATTTGTACTTATATCCACAAGGCAGCCTTCAAATTTCTCATGATTTACCCATATACCACTAAAAAAAAAAGTCAGGTTTCCTGCTAATTTCTCCCAGAAAACTTGGGGATCTTTTTCCCCCCAAGCTAAAAGCAATTCTAAGGACATTGACACATCACAGCTTCAACTGGATGAAAGGACAGGCAGGTCAAAGGGGAGGCAACTCAACTCAAAGGGAGAGTATGAGAATTTCTCAGGGCAGGAGCCAGTATTCAAAGAACCGCACAGCATCTACAGGCAGAATGATGATCTTCTTGCAACTTGGAGTTGCAATAAAGAGCTAGGGCCCTGTACAGCAACAGGATGAATCATCTGATCTGTATAATTTTAGAGACAAGGGGCACCAAGAGCTTACTTTAGACCATCTTCCTTGAAATTCTCTTTGCGTTTCATCTGAAAGACTGCAATATCAAAAACCAAGTACAATTGCTAACTGACTTCTATAACATCCCCTGCCTTTAATCCTCATCATCCATCCCAGTTCAAGTTATTTCTCTCCTTGAACAAAGTTATTTGCAAGAATATCCAAAAGAGGTTACAGAACCTCCATCCACAGAGATTTTCAAGGCTCAGTGGGACCCTGCCATGGCTGACCTGACCTAGCAGGTGCGGTAGTCCTACTTCAGTCAGGAGGTTGGAAAAAAGTGACCTCCAAAGGTACCTCCTAACCAATTTGTAATTCTGTAAAATATTTACTTATTAACAAAAAATGCTAACTCATAGAGAGTATTCCGCAATCAGTTTCTGGCTTCCCTTTTAAAGTCACATTACTGGTATTTCAAGTATCTCTAGTAATCACACTAAATGAAATACTTCACTACCACCAAAACATTTGAATCAAATGTTTTGATTTAAGAGCAAGCTTCTCAAACCCTGTTCAAGAGCTGATTACTGTTGTAGACTAGGCATTACCAGGATGCGTGCTATGCATAAGCCAGTGTCAGCAGTATCTTCCATTTATACCTTCAGTTTAAAAGTGGTCTCACATCATGGTCTTGAAATACTACAACTACCTTCTCTTACTTGAGAAAGCTAAAGGTTAATTTCATTTGACGCACTAGGAGCATACAGGTAAAACACCAAGTAAAATAAACAAGGTACACCATGTTTATTGTGAGAATGGGGCACACAAACTGTAGCTGATGGACAAGTTCATAGCCTTTCTTGTTTCACAACAGTTTATTTGCCAGCCCACACTCTTCACTACAACTCTATCAGACTGCCCGTTGGCATACACATCCTTAGCTCCCAAACACTCCTGGTGCAGCAAAGTCCTCCTATTTTCTAAATTCTTAGGACAAGATTATTCAGTCTGCTGCAATTCAACACTGGAGACATGACCAGTCAGCACCTCTCTCCAGCAGCATCAGCTGCAACTCCAACAGGAGATGGATGGAAAACAGGAGCCTGCGATACTCCCAGCACTAAAAACTCACACTCACCCAAGAGTACAATCACTCTTGTTCAGGAGCACGATGACTAAAAGCATTTCTTTTTTGGTTAGTTGCATAGTTTTACAGCTGATCTCACAAAGGAAAAAGGAGCACCATTTCACAGGTGACTCCATCCAGACCTCACAGGCGTCAGCTGATGCCATCAAACTCAATTAAGTCCAGGGCACACTACATGGACCTCGTACATTGCCAGATCAGGGAAAAAACAGAGTTACTTAACACAGTTACAAACATATTTTTATAGTAATGAAAATTCCTCCTTCAATAGCCCTGTTCTTGCTTGAGAAAGGCCTGTCCACCTTCTTCACTGATGCAAAGGGGGCAAACAGCAGGTGAACTGGCTCTGGAAGCAAGGTTTTCTTGTTTCCTGCTGTTAGAGACAGTTTACAGAGTATACAGTAAGAGGTATTACAGTTATTCGGAATACCAGGCATTAGAATAAAGTGCTATACCACCCATATTCAGATTGTTTTTCCCCACCTCAGGGAGTTTGTTGTACAGCTGCTGACCACTGTTACTCTAAGCAGAAAGACAACCACCATATGCACACTCAGTAGGAACCAGCTCATCAAAACCGAATGTGGGTTCAAACTTCTCGATTCCCAATGCTTTGAGTGCACTAGTTTCAGTTCCCTGCAGAATTCCCAAACACTCTGTCCTGGATGTGTACTATTGAGTGGTAACGTCTATCCACATATATATTAAATGCAAAAATGAACTAGTGTCCATTTTTTAATACAACATTTAAGATTGCAAAATGAAAAATTAATTGTGAAATGTCTAAGCATTTGACGATTACTGAGAGCACATGGCAATTTAGCCTTTAGATTTTAATAAACTGGAAAAGCTAAAATAAATTTTATGATTAAGTCAAACAAAATGACAGACCTAGGAGAACCATCTAAAGAGGAATGACAACAGAGACTGGAGAGTTGATACAAGAGGGCGATGCACAGATCGCATCACAGCCATCCACTAACAACAGCTTCGGTTCTTCCTGCACAGAAACTAAACAGAACACTAACTGAAGCGGTTTGATGTAAGCAACTTAAGTTGAAAAGTGCCTGAATCATTAAGGATTAGATTAATACAATTCATCCAAGTGAAGGAAAAGTCAATGAAATGAAACTGGAGTTAATATAAGGTGCTAGGAATGGCGGGGGCGGGGGGAGAAAATCCTACTGTTCAGTGGAAAGTTAAGTCCTGACATAAATTTTTGGTACTGGAAAAAGCCTACTAATGTAGAAAATTAAGACACCTAATTAGTATTATTTTGTCACTTAGAAGACAAAGACAATTATCAAATTATCAAATGATTAATTTTTAAGTAATAAAGTATACCTACGTATAGCCAATGTATTTTGTGGAATAGTCTCAGTGACAACAGAGCAAATAGGAAAGCAAAAAACAACTCTTCACACGGCTCTATCAGAGCAACTGCTGAGTCTAAAAACATCTTCATACATGAATTCGGAAAAGCAAAAAACTCCACAGTGCAACAAGTACTCCCTCAAAAAGAACATAGGCTGTTACCATTCTCACTTTTATGTTTCCTAGAAGAAACTGTTCAACAGCCAGTTACACGTCACAAACACTGAAGAAGTACTAACTCTTGTTTCCCTTTCCACAAGAAATCAAGTAAAGCAGAATAAAGAGGATTAACCTTGTCCAGCTTTAACTCCAAACTACTGCCCAGTCTGAGCATTCCACAAACTCGTCAGGTAATCCTCTGAATTCATGGGATAAAGGCAACTTTAAAAGGGCTTGATTTTCCTATTTAAACAGTAAGTCAGGATAGACCATGAAATTGAATGAAGAGAACAAAATGACCTAAACAGAGATAGGGACAGGCAATCCCGGCAGCAGTTTCTGCTGGATCATACCACATGTGGCTTTTTCGCTCACACAGGTATCTCAGCATCACACAGTCATAGTACGACAGTGGCACACTTCAGCAGATATGAGTATGTAACATACCACATTTATAATGTATACACTTATACATGTATAAAAACATACTTATTTTTATATATAAAATCAGTCCCACACTATCAGCTGGCTAATATACATTCCACAGTTTCTATGACAAGTGTAAGTAGTTCTTTTGCTAGATTGCTGAGATCATTAGCTACTTGACATGTTAGCTCAATACTAAGCCCTACAATTAAAAAAAAAAAAGCCTCCTGATAGTTGACATTTTTCATAACAATCCACCTCTGTGCGAGAATCTTGGCTCTCGCTAAAAAAGAAGCCCACCGTTTCCCTACGTGATTGCAGACAAAAGTTTGAAACCACAAAATGCAAGAGTTGGAAATAGGAACCCCAAACGCGTTTAGAGTGCCATTACTCTGTCAGTTCCTGACTTTGTCAAGGCCTTTACATTGCATTTTTGCAGACTGAGTCTTACAGATGAAATCCATTCCTCAGAAGTGACTAAGTAAAGCACATGAGAACCAGGAGCAGTTCTGCATCCCACAGTAAGGCTTGCTATTTACTGAATCTAAATTGCTCAAAAAGATACCATGGAACCAGTTTTAAGGTGCCAGCTACGAAAAGTTTAACATTTGTTCAAATATTTTCAAGTTACGGAATCTTTACATACAAATCATGTTTACCCTGGATGGCAAATGACGCTAGGTAAAGTTTTAGTATCAGAGTTACCAAATTATTACCACTATTTTAGCCACAGGTCTGAAATCGCCTCATCCCAGCCAGAAAACTGAACTCTCCAATAGTTTAAAAATGACTATGTGAATTTTAAATACAGCCTTCTTACCACAGGTACAATTAACCTCCGTAAAAACAGAGCTCAAAAAGCAACCTATTGCTCACCCACAATAATTAGCATTAGGAGAACTAAGCTAGCCCCAGTGGCTGGCATGGGGTCACGGGGACCAGCCGCTACAACGTCGTCGCTCTAGTTCCACAGCAGCGGGGCGCACGTCACGAGGAATAAACGATTGCTAATACCCCTCTGATTGAGCAATCCAGACAGCGAACTCCATCATATTGCTCACCACCATCCCCGCTGAGAATCTCAGTGATATTAAGTCACGCAGGTTAAAGCTCTTCTGCTCCCACAAAACTAAGTTTCACTGTATGAGAAGCCTACCCCTCCTCACTTCACACAGAGGAGTATTACTGTGTATTGAGTTCTTTTAGAAAAAGGAGAAGAAAACTACAAAACACGAATTATCTGTTCAATAGCCTACCTATCACCTGATTTGTTAGACTTAGTATTGACAACATTTTACATTATCGCTACTTTTAGACTGTTACCAGTGTTAGAACACACAGGCAGTGACCGAGGAGGATTTATTTTACCTGCCTGAACAAAAGCCACGTACCCGCCTCAGTGTAAGACTTCATCTTTCGGATAAACCCGACATCATGGGGGGGGTAACCATCACACCACAGGAATCATACCCATCCACCCACCCAGGGCCTTAGTCCCGGTGGCACACTGTCACAGCAAGAGGAGAGGATGCTCGGTTCTCATCTTAGATCAGAAACTAAAAACACGGTTTACTTTATTTTAAATATCTGCCTCGGAACAATGGTATCAAGTTTAAGCTCAATGTCCTTTTCAAAGGCGGGCTCTCCTCTCCCTGCCAGCCCCGGGTGGTATAAATAGCAGCGAGCGGAGGAGCGGGCGGTGAAGGTATTCTGTTCAAAGCCCGAGGAGCGGCGGCGGTGCTGTTACCTCAGGGCCGCGGCCCCCCCCGGGGCTGCGCCGCCGCCGGCTCCACCACACTTTCGACCTTCCTAACACCGTGTC
>NW_009648118.1:2073033-2078872 GCF_000708025.1 Charadrius vociferus | reverse complement strand
TGGGCAGGGACACCTCCCACCAGCCCAGGTTGCTCCAAGCCCCATCCAGCCTGGCCTTGGACACCTCCAGGGATGGGGCAGCCACAGCTTCTCTGGGCAACCTGGGCCAGTGCCTCACCACCCTCACAGTCAAGAATTTCTTCCTAACATCTAATCTAAATCTCCCCTCTTCCAGTTTGAAGCCATTCCCCCTCATCCTATCACTACCCGCCCTTGTAAAAAGTCCCTTCCCAATCTTTCCTGTAGGCCCCCTTCAGATACTGGAAAGTTGCTGTAAGGTGTTCCTGGAGCCTTCTCTTCTCCAGGCTGAACAACCCCAACTCTCTCAGCCTGTCCTCACAGCAGAGGTGCTCCAGCCCTTGGATCATTTTTGTGGTCCTCCTCTGGACCTGCTCCAACAGGTCCACGTCCTTCTTGTGCTGAGGGTTCCAGAGCTGGACACAATACTGCAGGCCGGGTCTCACCAGGGCAGAGTAGAGGGGGAGAATCATCTCCCTTGACCTTCTGGCCGTGCTGCTTCTGATGCAGCATCTTTACAAAGCCCCCCAAAGTAAGTTTTGCCTGTGCGATGTCCAAGGAGGAGAAGCTTCCAAATGCCAGCGAGGTTGGAGAGCCTTACCCGGCATGTAGGGTGCACAAGGGCACAGCAGCCGTCAGGCTCGCCGCGGGCCGATGTAGGAGTCTCTATATCCAGGGCAGATTTGGTGACTCCATAGGAAATGCTTTCTTGACATCAAGCTAATTCCCTGACCTTCCCCTCCACCCTCCGCTACTATACACAGTTGCTGGCTATTTATACATGTGATGAATATGATTCAGAATTAAACATGCCAGGAAGACACTGAATCTTTCAACCTAATAATTAAAAAAGAAACAGAGCATGATTGCTTTGTTTCGTCACCACATGAAAGAGAACTGTTTATTTTTATTGTGGTTAGCTTAGTAGTAACAAACAAAATATTTTATTCCCATCCACAAAAAGCGATCTTGCCCATCTTCACGGGCTTCACCCAAAGCATGCTGGAGTTGGCAGGATTACGCGTGGGCTTTCATTTAGCACGTGACTGCAAATCTAGCGAGCCAGATTAGAGAAAGAGCGCTTTTGGGCTACAAGACTGAGCATTGTAGAAGACCCGGACAGCCCGAGAGGGAATAATGCCCATCTTTAGTGAGGGTCTATAAGGTGCTGCAGACCTTGGGAGGCGAAGCCTTCTGTCACACAGCTGAAGCGCCCTGGCGGGAGTCCGCTGCTGTGGCTGGACGTGCGGAGCGAGGGACGTGGTGAGATTTTTGTGGTGTCATTAGATTACTGCTCATGTGAAACTGGGTGATAGATCTTTTACGCAGCCAGCCTTTCAGCAAAGTTCACAGGCATGGCTCCAACTGTATGTATCGCGGCTAATCTCAATTACAACTTAAAAATGCCTCTGTCTTTGTCACTGTGGGGATGATCTGGAAAGTATCGACTGATCGCTACAGCTGAAAGCTTGTCGTGTTGATCTTTATCCCACCAAAGATCACAGTTCATTCAGTGCTCGCTGCAACCATTCCACTCCGATGGCTCTTTCGTTTTTCCTGGGTTTGTTGTTTGTCTAGGCCTTTCATACAGCAGTAATCAAGGAAAAAAAAAAAGAAGAGACTTTAAAAACCAGAGACTTGGATTCTTTTAAAATGAGATAACAATGAGGGAATTCAAGAACAGTTGTACTTCCCTGCCTCTAAAATCATCCCTCCTGGGAAGAAGGTATTCAGGTTGATGGTGATAGCTGAAATCACTACATGGCGGAAAATTTTTGTCCGATCTTACCAAGGAGGGTTTCAAAGAGGCCGAGGACTCTCAATGCAAGGAAGGAGAAGGAACCAGAGAGGCCACTGAAGTCTGCATAATTTAAATTTTTTGCATCATTTGCTCTTGGAAGTCCTTTCCCTGAGATTCTAATCAAAAGCTGTTAGAAAACAGTTGTTCTGATCAAAACCTTGTGACAGCCCTTTCTTCTCTTGCTAAGTATCCAGGAATGACTTTTGCTTCTCCACTTTTTTTTTTTTTTTTGTCTCCTCAGCTTTTGTTTTGCTCCTCAGCTCTTCTGGTCCATGCATTTTGAGTCTCAAAAACATAGGAGGAAGACTGCAGTATCATGTCACTTCATGTTGAAAAACGAGGGAAGGAGAAGAGAAAGAAGAGGGAAGAAAGGAAAAAAAAAACCAACCCCAAAACTTTAAATGAGGAAAAGAAATAGAAGACAGGATGATGGGGGGGGAGGGGGGAGTAACCAAGACCACAAAGAGGAATAAAGCATGGGAAAGAATTGGAGAGACCAGAGCAAGGGGTGAATATCACAGTAGGTGGGAAAGTGAAGAAATGGAGTAACTGACAGTTTCTTATATTCTTTCCTCCTTTCTTGTCAATAGGAGTTAGTCAGCAGTAGGCTCCACAAATGCCTCTGAAGGGGCTGGAAACAAAAACTCCCCTGAGATGGGTGTATGTCTGTCTTTAATAATAGATATGATTGCAGCAGGTGTAAATAATTTGAAATAGTACCAGGTAACTTGAGTATCAATAGGAGTAAAAATGCAGCAGCACAGGATGGCCAAGTCTGTGTCCTGTTGGTATCCAGAGTAATGGATGGTTTTGAATAGGTTATTAGGGAACTCACTGGTTTTCTGCTCCTGACTCTTACTGGTTGCTCGAGTACTTTAATATTACATGGTAATCAGCTAGAAAAGCAGTCTTGTAACAGGGACTGAAATTCAAATTTCCCCGCTCCCAGCTAGTTACCTTAATTGTTGCGTTGCAAAGTGATACCTTGCTTCCCTGGCCCAATGAATGTGGATTAGTTTGTTCAGAATAACAGCCTTTCAGCAGGCACAATGAAAGGCATTCCTCCCAGCTAGCCTCTGGCCTGGTGACGAAGGGAATCTCCTGGGAATTGCCAGATAGGGATTCAGCGTTGTCCTCAGGACTCTCCATGTCTAAGCTCTACCTGTTTAGCTGCTGAGAAGAGCTCTCCTTCCTCCCGTCATGCTTTTGAAAGACACCAAAGTCTAAAACGCAGCATAACTGCAGTCTGCTCCAGCATAACTCAAGAATTAAATGCTTCACATGCCAAGAAGGTTGTCGTTGCAGTGTTAGCGATTGTCAACTCAGGTGCTTCACACACTGGCTGTTAGAGATTCTGGTCCAAGCTACCGACGCTTCTGGTGTGGTGGGGAATGAGGGCTCCTGGCCCAGAGGTGGGGGCTCCTGGCTAGGAAACTGGTGCCAGAACTTGCGGGTTGCAGCTCTTTGCACTGCAACAGCTTGGCTCATGGTGGATTTCTAGTCTGTGATAAGTCTTATCTTGGCTGTATTTGGGAAAACACCATGTTGCGGATTTGTTCATGTTACACAGTGGTGTGTTCACGGGTAATTCTCGGCATCGCAAGGCTGACTTCTGTCAGATAAAATTCCAGCATGCTGGAGGTTAATGTACTCTGTTGTGATTTTTTTTTTTTTTTTTGAGGCGGGGACAGGGCCAGTGGAGACATGTAATGAGTGTCGATAACTGCATTTAATTTCTTTGGCAAGTGGTTAAGTACTGTTCCCCTTTGTTTGCTTATGCAGACTACATTTAAAGCACTGCATAATATAAAGCAAACCTTTCTGGAGGCCAGTGCCAATTTTGGTTGAAGAAAAGTATAGCACCACTGTTGGAAGTCTTCATTATCTTCTGAGGCTCAATTACTATTGAATATTCTTTAATTTTTGTTACCACACACTTCACATTCATATGACTTCCTTTCTGCCCAAGGCCTATTTGAATAAAATTGTATACTTCCTGCTTTGACAACATACTGATGATGTATGCTACAGAAAATCATTAGGAGTAGTCCTACTGAAAATGTTGAAAATGTCTTTGGATGGCAATTTGGGCTCGATCCTGTAATTTTACTGTAATGGCTACAAGTAAAATCATTTTAAGAATCCTTGGTATTTCTCCTCCACAGTTCAGAGAAGAATCAAACAGACTGTGGGTATCCCCACAAAAAGTATTGGTGAACAGATCACTGATCTCTGGGCTAAATTAGTCCCCTGAGTAATTCTTTTTTATATGCTTTTCACTAAAGCAAGGTTCAGTACTCTATTTATAAGCAGCGCTGGTGGAGAACTGGAAAATACTCTTAATGCTTTAACCATAAGACTAATTCTAGTTCACTTGATTCCCTAATGTAATAAAACTCTTCCTTTCGTGGGCCATTATCTGTTAGATAAACCCCTACATTGTGTGTGTTATTAATTATTTATTCCTTCCATTATTCTTAAATGCACATTGAAGAATTGGCTCATGGTTTCTAGCACAACTCATAAGAACAACTCTGTTCAAAAAATTTTGGAAGCATTTTCCTATGGCAAGTAAAGTAGTAAGGAAAAAATTAGGTTTCGTGTTCTGTGGAGTTGTTATCTATGTAATTGTTTTATTCCTATTAATATTTTGAGAAATCTACATAGGTGTTTTTTTCCTTCCTGATATTAGTGATTGAGAATTTGAATATTATTCTCCTAGACTATTTTAATGACTTTACTATTTTTTTCTAGTTAGAAAAAAAATTACTAATTTTCCCCCCTTACTTCGGTGTCATTTCAATGAGCTTACATAGCCATATGCAGAATGACAACTTCACTGTTCTGTACCTACAGTTGTTACCCCTCAGTATTTTCCACATACGCTGTTTCCTAAGCAAACATACTTTCAGATAAGTGGATTTATGCAAAAAAACAAATATGGCTATTTGTGTATTCTTAGATGAAAAAAATGAGGTTGTAGAGTGAAGATGACGGCCCAGCAGAGCTATCTTTAAAACCGTATTTTCAATCCTTTTAAGTACTACTGAGAATGTAATTGCCTTTGTCAAGGCAATGGGGAAGGGATATTACAGCAAGGGAGATGGCTAAACCTGGAAAAGTATACTGGCTGGGAGCATGGCTGCTAGGAAACGTTAAATCACAGATCACGTGAAGACGATGTTTGAGAGATTCATATATTGCCACAACGTGAAGATTTCCAGTCAAACCTGCCCACTTCCTAAAAGAATAGTGGTGGTGTTTGTAGATGTCAAGAAATGACTGAACAGAAAGAAAAATTAGAATCCTGGTTTTCAGTCAGGCTGAACTGGAGCTGATGTTTAAATAACCAAAGGGCACTACTTGATGAATGACTTGGTCACAGTTGAGAGAGAGAGAGGAAGAGACCTGTGTAAAAAAGTGCCGAGAGATGCTAGCTGGATCTCAGTGCAGGTGGGACTATTTGATGTGATAAAGAGACAATGGCTGACAACAAAGTTCTGTGGCACTCCATAGCAAATCAGAGCAGAAATTGGAGGAGCTCTGCAAACAAGATGCTGGCAGGTGAGTCAGAGAAGCTGGAGAGGGAGCAGGAGATAATCTAGCTATTAGAGACAGTGAACGGGGAATGGAGACTCTCAGTCTTGAGCACAGGGTGAAAAGCAGCTAGCACCGCACATGCCTACTTTTTTCTATTACTGATTGTTTCTTTGCTTCTTTCTTTTCCTTTTTTTTTTTTTTTCTGTAAAGGATAACATCTTTTCTTCTAAAAGTTCTCCTTAAGATCTTTCTGTTCAAGCAACCATCTGTGGGAAATAAATGAAGGTGAAGATAAAATTCCAAGAAGACACTTGTACAGACCTATTTGAAAGCATTTCCTGCCAGGAAACAAGTGCTCCTGAGCCTCTAAGGGCTATGCCTCTGCAACAGCTCCAAGATATGCTCGCCTTCAGCTATATAAACAGTGGTTAACAGGGGTCTGCAGGAGAATTATTGGCGCTAAGACTTATTTAAGGGAAA
>NW_009648118.1:2066855-2072986 GCF_000708025.1 Charadrius vociferus | reverse complement strand
GTGGTTTCATCGCTACCTCACTATAGACTTAATGTTTTGAAGAAATAGAATTTTGCTGAAGTAAAACCAATTCCATTCTTATCTGCAGCAGGTCAGCTGTTTAAATGGTGCTGAATATTATTTGCTTCTGTGCCTTTTATGTGACGAAAGAACAAATAAATCATATTGCTATTTCAGCATCTCCCTGATGTGAGGCTTGGATGTGAGATTAAGTTAGCAGGGTTTAACAAGTATCATTTGCACGGTGGGAAATGTGGACATGGGGATGAACAGGCTCTTAGCCAGCAGCAAATACATGGTGATGAGACTTGTTCTGACAGGAGAGGAGGCTAAGCTAACTTGCACACCGTTTGCCTACAGCAAATGCGAAATAATACGTGCTGACAATCTCTGCAGACCAGCTGATGCATAGGAAGTTGTTAATAGGTGCTAACTTGATGGTGCTTCTGAGCTCACAAGACAATGTAATGTAGTGTACCACACTGCTCTTTGCTAAGACCCTGTTCTATCAGTAATGGGATTTTTCTGGTCTTTCAATCAGCTTCTGTGGGTTCAGAGCTCGATGTATGTAAATGTGTATTGCATTGACACACGGCACCTTAATACTGCCAGTTATGCCAATATTCATACTGGCTGGAATAGTCCTATATAGAAGTAGGTATGGTATATGTAATAAGACAGAAACAACGGAGAAATGGGAGTAATTGTGATAAAGGTAGTGGGTACCAAACAGAGAGCTGCACCAACAAAACAGGGAGGAAAAGCTCAAAACTGGTTCTGTGTGGCGACAAGATGTCCCCATCTGAGCCTTACTGAGAAAGGATGGAACAGAACAATGCTGTGAGGAAGCTTTGCTCAAAAGAGAACGGCGAAAGGTGAAAAGTCAGATAACCAGAGAATTAAAACCTTTCCTCTTCCCTTTCCCTATCCTCGCTAATATGGACAGATGAATTCCAACATTAACGAAGGGACAGCATGTGCTTTTGATTCGGTGATTGAAACTGAACGCTGTTGTGTATGCGTGAAAGGCTGCTGAATGGACAATGGAGACTGGGGGAAAACAAGTAAAGAAAACATAAAACAAGCCTTTTCTGCATGTCATTTTAAAGAAACGGTATGCATCCAATGGGAGCAAGAAAATGAATGTAAATTTAGGATTTTTTCCCTCCCGGGTTGTAATACAAACCAAAGGGAAGAAGACAAGAAAAAACATGTAATTTAGAGTGAAAATAATCCAATGGGAAAAAAATACAAATTTTCTTATTTACACTTAATATGTTTTAGTCCATGTTTTTCATTGCAGCATAGATCACTTAGAGGTCTTACATGAACTTATGTCTGAACTGATCCTTATTTTCCTTAGAACAGGTCTGATGTATTTTTTTTTTTTTTTGCTCCTTCCAGTATGTTCTAACTGACCAAAGAAACTTTGCTAGGGAAAAAAAGCCACAACTTAAATGCAACAGCCTGGAAGACTGTTGTTCTTGGCATAATTTTAATGGCTGGACAGGCCTTCTGTAAGAAATTAGAAGAAAATTTAGTCCTGTCTAGGGTTCAAGCCACTTGATTTTACAAATTGGACAAGATTACTGGTGAACCAGGTGCACCTGAAATAAGAACAACATTATTTTGTTGGAAAATTGCAGGTAAATGAGAAAGGTCATGCAAGTATTACATGTCTACAGCCTCTTCACCTGGGATGCAGTAGGATTTATCTATGAAATTATGTGTTATTGATATTTCATACTGTAAAGACATTGTAAACAAATGAAGTGATTAATAAACCAAATAATTTTTGAATTAATATTTTAGATGTGTTATTTTGGCTATTGTGCAGTCTTAAGGATTAATTAGAAGTATAATGAACTGTAACAAAAAAGAAAAAGCCAAACATACAAAGTTACAAAGTCATTAACATTGTCTGGGCAATCTAATCCTCTCTTTGTTTTCACTGCAGTTCCTTTTTCTGGGAGGCCAGTAGTCCTGGATAGTAGAAGGAAGAGTTAAATTGGAGTAGGGACGAACATGTTAGTTTCTTCATTGCTAGTTACTTGCTTTCTTTTAGCTGAACTTAAGGCTAGCATGTAGATAACCCACCAAGATGCGATGTCAGATTGTTTTGAATGCAGAAGTCGGTTTATTTGCACAAGGGATTACAAAAACATGTATGTTTTCTATTGTGACCAGTTTCTGAGTCAGAGCTGGAATGTGCAGCGGAAGAGTACTCATCCCTGCTGTCCCACATGGCGCCCTCCTTAACCACAATCTCTTGCTCAGCCTCCTATTAGTGGGCGTTTGTCAGTTTTTATAATTTTCCACAGTCTGAGAAGCAAACTGTAGTAACAAATAGCATTTTCTAAGCCCCTATATATCACTAGAATTCTCCGAGGAATCCTTGTATGCCTGACTTTTTTTCCCTACTTCGTATGTATCACAGAAAACCGACTGAAATACCATACGATGCGCATTGACTTGTACTTCTGGATTTCATTTGCCATTTACGATGAGCAGCTTGCAGTGTGTTTAAAATGGCTATAACAGGCAGTGCTCTTATTAAGAGCTACTGATCCTGTCTCTGTGAATATTGATATAATGGATGGTGGTGCCAACTAGAGCTGATTACTTCCTGCTCTTCAGCGCTGCTGTCTCTGTGGAAGTTGAAGCTGCAGACTTCCTTAATCATGCCAGTCTCGAAACTGAAGACAATAAGGGCTAAGTATAGTGGAGCCTTCTGCTATAGTCAGCACTTCTTTCTTTTAAATACACAGCTTGGATGTAAGCTAGCAAAGGTAATCTTTTCAGAAGGACTCTAGGCATTTTAAATATACCCTGAAATACTTGCACAGTACACCTCTCCCAGAGACTGAATTCATCACTGTGGAAATTGCTTCTGAAACAGAGCCGTTCTGCTACCTTAAACCAGTATGCATACAGTGCACAAAGCCTTAACCTCTCTGCCTATGTAGCATATAGTTTAGGAATTGCTGCTGGTAAGGTTTTATCCAAGTGAAAATCCTGAAGATCCCTGATTACAGACAGGGATCAGACAGAACTAGTAGCCTAGGCTAGTAATAGAATAAAACGTAGTCCTTGAATTACATGTTTCCTGAGGAGGTTTCAAAGTGCTGTGTAAAATGGTTAAATCCTATTTCTCTCATACATGAGGAGAGTATCAAAGAGTACAGTGACTTGCTACAAGATACAGAGAAAATCAGAGGTGATGAGGGAAAACATTCATTCTTACTCTTGCATCTATGAATTCCAGGTTTCACTTCTTAAACTGAAAATGCATACATTTTGGTTTTATTCTTCTTCATATTAAGAAAATGAGATCCATGAGTCAGAGGGGTTCCAGATTTTCCTTGCCTTTCAAAATCTATACGTTCGAGGGAAGGGATTTAATTCTGGTCACTTGCTCTCTTCTGGACTCCTTGATGGTAAAATCAGCAGTGAAATAAACAGTACTGCAGTACTTTCTTCTTTCAGAGAATAATACAGGCTTGGCTGAAAATATTTATTTTTATCAAACAATCGAAGAAACACATTTGTAGCTGAAGATTTATGTCACATCATTTCTAAGATGCAGTCGGCTGAAAATCTTTGTTTTTAATGAGTAAGCATAAATACACATCAATGAAGGCTTTCTCTGGTATCACATCGGGGTTGCTTGCATTTAAATTAGTGGGTCAGCAAGAAAGGACAGTGGAACCTTTTATTAGCAGCTGACTTCTCTCGAGTCTCATTTTACATTTTTGGTTCCAGCGCTATTCAACTGAAAGCAGATACTGAAGTTGAAAAAAAAAAAAAAAAAAAGGAGGTGAATAACAGAGACAAGGCAGCTGCCGGACATCAGCTTCCACTGTGTTCTTCAAAAATATCTGTATCCTCACTGATATTATAAAGAACCATAATGCGGCATGTTTCCTTGTGAAAGAGGTAGTCTTTTGTATTCTCCAGTAAGAGCTTTTCATGAGCAAAGTCTATGATACAGTATTTTTTTTAAAGCTGTCTTAGATGAAAAGGCTGCCCATGCCCATCAAGTAAGAAACAAAAGTAAATACCCATATAAATTATGTTTCACCTGCTGAAATCATTATGGTAGTGCTGTTCTCTAAGGAAGTCCATGTTTCCCCTACAGTCATTTTGTGATGTGCCAGAACACCTCCAAAGTGAATTTGATAACATTATTATTCCTGTCAGAAACTCTTCCAATGTTGGACAGCCTGATGCTCATTCCTCATCTTTAGTGATATTGTTCTTTGAAAAGCTGCAGAATGTCTACAGACAGGTGAGAATCACCTCACCGTCACAGGCCTTGGTTCTCATGGGGACTTCAATCACCCTGATATCTGCTGGGAAGGCCACACAGCTGGGCACGTACAGTCCAGGAGGTTCCTCCAGTGCATTGATGATAACTTTTTGGCTCAGGTGGTGGAGGAACCAACGAGGAGAGGTGCGCTACTGGATCTAGTACTGACAAACAAAGAGGGAATGGTGGAGGACATTAAGGTCAGGGGCAGCCTTGGCTGTAGCGATCATGAAAAGACAGAGTTCAAGATTAAGTATAGTATGCATAAAACAAAAAGTAGGATTGCAACATGGGACTTCAGGAGGGCTAACTTTGATCTCTTCAAGAAACTGCTTGGAGAAATCCCACGGGTGAGGGCTCTGGAGGGTAGGGAAAAGCTAAACCAGCTAAAGAGAGCTGGTTGATTTAAGTATCACTTCCTCCAAGCTCAGGATCGGTGCATTGCTAAGAGCAAGAAATCAGACAAGGAAAGGAGGACACCTGCATGGCTGAGCAGGGAGCTTCTGAAAAACCTCAAGTGGAAGTGGAAGAAGGGACTGACCACTTGGGAAGATTACAAGGGTGCTGTCAGACTATGCAGGGATGAAACAAGGAAAGCCAAGGCAGCCTTGGAATTAAATCTGGCAAGGGATGTCAAGGTCAACAGGAAGGATTTCTTTAAGTACATTGGAGGCAAACGGAAAACTAGGGAAAATGCGGGCCCGCTGTTGAACGAGACAAGTGCCATGGTGACAGATGATGCAGAGAAGGCGGAGTTGCCGAATGCCTTCTTTGCTTCAGTCTTTACTGCTCAGGACAGCTCTCAGGAGTTCCAGACTTCGCAGGTAACAGAGAAAGTCTGGAGGAAGGAAGACTTTCACTTGGTTGAAGAGGATCAAGTTAGAGATCAATTCACTAAACTGGATATCCACAAGTCCTGATGGGTCCTGATGGGATGCACCCATGAGGGCTGAGGGAGCTGGCAGAAGTCATTGCTGGGCCGCTCTGCATCATCTTTGAAAGGTCCTGGAGAACAGGTGAGGTGCCTGAGGACTGGAGGAAAGCCAATGTCACTCCAGTCTTCAAAAAGGGCAAGAAGGAAGACCTGGGAAACTAAAGGCCGGTCAGCCTCACCTCCATCCCTGGAAAGATGATGGAACAGCTCATTCTGGTGTCACCTCAAAGCAACTAGAGAAAAAGAAGGTTATCAAAAGTAGTCAACTTGGGTTCACCAAGGGAAAGTCATGTCTGACTAATCCAATAACCTTTTATGATGGCATGACTGGATGGATAGATGAGGGGAAGGCAGTGGATGTTGTCTACGTTGACTTTGGCAAGGCTTTCGACACTGTCTCCACATCATCCTAACAGGCAAGCTTAGGAGGTGTGGGTTAGATGAATGGACAGTGGGGTAGATAGAAAACTGGCTGACAGATAGAGCTTAGAGGGTTGTGATTACTGGCACAGAGTCTGGTTGGAGGTCAGTAACATGTGGTGTTTCCCAGGGGTCAGTACTGGGTCCAGTCCTGTTCAATACATTCATCAATGACCTGGATGAAGGGGATAGAGAGAGATCAGCAAGTTTGCTCATGACACAAAACTGGGAGGGGTGGTTGACACACCAGAAGGCTGTGCTGCCACTCAGCGTGACCTGGACAGGCTGGAGAGTTGGGCAGAGAGAAACCTGATGAAATTCAACGAGGGCAAGTGTAGGGTACTGCATCTGGGGAGGAATAACCCCATGCATCAGGACAGGTTGGGGGCTGACCTCCTGGAGAGCAGCTCTGTGGAAAGGGACCTGGGTGTCCTGGTGGACAACAGGATGACCATGAGCCAGCAATGT
>NW_009648118.1:2064838-2066457 GCF_000708025.1 Charadrius vociferus | reverse complement strand
GCCTGGACGCCGTCCTGTGCCACTGCTGTAGGTGACCCTGCTCTGGCGGGGGGGTTGGACTGGATGATCTCCAGAGGTCCTTTCCAACCCCTATCATTCTGCGATTCCATGATTCTATGTGTTAATTTTTTAATTTTGAATTTGGGGTTTAACTAGTGTACAAATGAGAGAGACATTTTGAGACTTATATAGAGAATGTATAGCCTGTTATCACATGCATCAACAAGTAAGTCTGAGACATCATGGACAATCTCTTCTTTGCTTTCGAACTCTAGCTCCTTACAGCTCTAGCTGGACATAAGCACAGATATTTTTGTTGTACTGGTAACACAGGAGAAGGTTGTTGATCATTAGTATATGATGAATTACAGAGCACATATGGACTTACAGGGCTACACTCCCAATGGAATGCTATATAATGAATATGGCTGATACCTTTTCAATGAGAAAGTAGAACACTAGAAAGGATTTGTTGTTAAAGCTGTGTTTTCTTTGGGACGCTATGTAAATGATCTGCTTGAGGAGCAGACGACAGGCCTAATTCATCCCCAGTGTAACTCTACTGGACTCAGTTGACTTGCATGAGATTAATTTTGTTCATTTTTTGGGGGAGAGAAAAATTAAAAAGAAGTTGAGAATTACATAGCTGGGAAGGTGTCCAGTTACTATCTTATATATGAAACTTTTATGCCAGGTTTAGAGGCTCAACTGCTTTGTTTTAATGTTGGGGAGTGAAAGAGAAATATAAAGTAGAGTTTAAAGTTATTGTCATGGATTGCAACTACTAATGACTTTTTTTCCAAGTTGTTTTATTAATGAATTCTTCTTTTTTGAGTTGTGTAAACATAACAAGGAAGCCCTTCCCTTCCTTCAATACTCTAGAACTTTTTGCTTAGAAATTTTAGGTTGAGTGACTTGTGTTCCTCCAGATGGGTGTAATTTTTCTGTTTTCATTTTTTCTGTACTGAGTCAGAGAGGTAGTCAGACAAACTAAGAAGCTGTTAAGCCCCTTGTTGGGAAAAGTCAGTAAGAGGAATAGATGAGAACTGTGCTAAGATTTTTAATTAAGCATGCTGTCTAACAGAGGTAGAGAGGATTCAGTGACAGAGGACTGAAACAATTTGAATTAGCATTATTTCAAAACTTCCATGGGATATTTAAAATGAGTCATTCAAAGTCATTAGAAAATAAGAAAAAAGAACATGCATCATAATCATTAAAATCCCCTTCATCACAAGATAAAATGTTTGTACATCTTAAAAGTAATAATACAAACTTAGGTACTAGCTTATAGAGTGAGACTCACAAGACTTTCTAGCAATTACCTGCAGCATGAATTTTACATTTGCTGAGTACCACATGAATGACCCACCGATTTGAGGGAGAGTGCTTTTCCCAGATGGGTGTATGGCATCTCAGCAGGAGATTGATTTCCTGCTCTCCCTGCAGCGAATTCACTATGGCGCAGGCACTTATTTCATCCTGCTGGTGCCACAAACGTTCACGAAATCTCAGTTTCCTGATCACAAGAAACATTCAAATACTTTACTATTTGTGTTATGATATAAAGATGGGCCTCACTCCAGTAAAGTTCCCTTGAATTTCAGGGTAGTTGAGAT
>NW_009648118.1:2026373-2064792 GCF_000708025.1 Charadrius vociferus | reverse complement strand
ATAGCACGAATACAGTAGGGCAGGGATGTTAGTTCAGGTAGTGTTTCGAACTTGCACAGTTTTGTTTCTGTGTGCTAATCAGCAGAAGATACGAACCACTGTTGTAATGCAAGGCTTCTTAAATTAAAGAGACCACAATTTAACTGCCTAAATGTGCCATACCTCAAGATAATTAGATGCTGTGATTTTCCATAGGGTTTAGGTAACCTTAGGAACTCATGTATGGTTTCAAAAGTGAGTGAAGGACTAAATTCACTTAAACATTTTTGATTGTTTTCTATCATTCAATAATTAACTTAATCAGGAGAAATGTTTGTACTAGTTTACAAACGTGGTGTTGCCTAAGAAAATACATGTACAGAGCACCATCTAGTGCAGGATATCACAAACACAAAAGCTTTTCTGCTCATATGTCACTCGTCTGTGTTTAGCTAACTTAATATGAACTATTATGTTGCAGAAAGTGCCAGCCCAGTGGCTCCTGTGGCAATATAATTTTGCAATTACATGGGAGACCATGGACTGGAAATTACCTGGGATCTTTTGCAAGAACAACAAAACTGGATGCACTGAAATTCAGG
This sequence comes from Charadrius vociferus, assembly GCF_000708025.1. Classification (NCBI taxonomy): domain Eukaryota; kingdom Metazoa; phylum Chordata; class Aves; order Charadriiformes; family Charadriidae; genus Charadrius; species Charadrius vociferus. The sequence goes on along the minus strand of NW_009648118.1, from coordinate 2,064,211 downwards.
TAATCATCTGTGAGAACCATATACTTTTAAGAGGAATCTGCTTCTCTTCCTTCCCACAGTGTTGGGTGAGATCTTCATTAAATAATTCAATCCAATCTGTTTATAAACTAGGTTGGACACTGATTCTTACAATAGATTTAGAGACCCAACTGCCAGTTTCAATGCCTTAATGCTGCTTAGAGCCTTTGCTCAGCTTCTGCAGAACCTCAGAGCTACCCAGGTTCCTTAAGCCAGGTGTTCACAGGGATGCAAAGCACAACTGGGCAAGATTAAAGATCTGCCTGTCATTAAGAAGGAAAAAAAAGAAGAAATGAAGGAAGCTTAGATTCTATAGGAGACAGGTAAAAGAAACTTATAGACAGGTATTTACAAGTTGCTGAGGAAGGATGGAAGAAAGTGAACTACAGAGGTTTTTTTGCAAAGGCCATATTTTGGTTCTTCTGCAAGCAAACTAACACATGAATTTGGCCCCAGGGTTGTTTAATCAATGTTTGGATATCAAATTTATGTTTCTGATGCAATCTATTTAGCATTAGGGTAGGATTAAGAGGAACGGTCTTCGTTAACTGAAGATGTAGCCATGACAAACTGGATTCCTCCTGCGCTAAACAAAGGATAAGATGGCCCTCAGGTACTTGGAAAAGATGATTTTTGGATGAACACTATGTATTCTAGAAATCTAATTAAGCATCAAAGAGCCACTATCACTGTAAAGTTTTACATTCTCTTTGAACAAACACTTTAACTAACAGAAAATTATAACTTTTCTCTCTCTGAGCATACATTACATACAGATTTTGGCTGAATGCTTGAAACCTCTGATCTACTCTGAGAAAACAGCAAGCATATGCTCATATTCATTTCAAAGTACCTCCTGGTTTTGAATAGCTCCACTTTTTGCTTTGTAAGTTGACCTCTTAATACACAATTAAAAAAAACCAAAACCAAACAACACAAGACAGAAACAAGTGGAAGTTTTGAAAATTTAGCTAGAGAATACCTCCCTGGATACTTTTTATGCTCTTTCTATCTCTTTCACAACTGCCAAAGAGAACCTACTACTGAACAAAAAGCTACATTTTCATTCTTTTTGAGCTAATGAGGAGTAAACTAAAGGAACGTGACAAGAATGTTCACAGATCTGGCAAGCTGTGGTTCAGTTCCCCTTTCTGGGTATACTTTTTTGCTAACAGCGAGGAGAAGTAGAACAAAATGTTAAACTTACAAAAGGTGTCCAGGAATTGGTTTCAGGAATTAACAGTTTTGGGAATGGTGGGGAGAGGTAGGTTCTAGCTAGGCAGTAGAGCTGAAGAGAGGAGTCTCCACTGGAAAGCAGTAGGCCAGATTGCAGTACCGAAGCCCTGTCAATGCATACTAGACATTCCAGGGAAAACAAATGTTGGAGCATCTAAGGCTCTTTTATAGCTCATTTCATTCACCTGGATTTCTGGCTTCCATTCCTTTAAACTCCAAAATGTTTAGCAAATGGAAGTAAACAGAAACAGAAAACCAAAAATATAGAGGTGTTTCCCTTGAACAAATACTACAACAAGAGGCATTTTTGATTAAAGGTTGCTGGTAGCTATCATTATATTCTTTATTAAATCATGACTGACAAAACATTTTCCTTGTTATTTCCTTGGTTCTTCTTCTTCTTCTGTTGGGTTATACAATTAGTATCATATGGTATGTAATAATTTTCAGCTATTTTGGAGTTATTATGTTGTTCTGTCTAATGCCTGAACAAATAACATGCCTTTGTTCTGCTATCGTGTAAGAATAAAGACTACCTTAGAACATGTTTGTACCTGTTGAGGAAATAAATTAATATGAACAGGCAGAGAAAAGAATTCTCTTCCAAGCTGTACTCTCTTGTCTAGTAACTATTTAAACTTGCCTTTTGAAAATAGAGTTTGTTTATTTGAGAACACTTATATGACCATTTTGAATTACAACACTTTGACATGTTTTTCATGTGGACAAAAAGATTTATTACACAAAGAAAGGCCATAGAAAGATGGTGGGAATTAAATACTGTATTTGCATATAGCTAGCAGTATGCTAGATGCTGAAAGACAGCTAGAATATCAAAGTCCTTGTTCTGAAAAGCTTCACTCCAAATAAACATCTAAATGCATGGTGAGATGTACAAAGAAGGATTTGGTCCTCCTTCATTTTATGATTTCCAATAGAGAGAGGGAGTCAAAATTCACATCAGAATACGACAAAAGCATCCTAACTCAGCTGAAAGATTTCATTAGTGTTCTTGTTAGTAAAGAGGATGAATTTATGCCGCTGCAAACAAAAAAATTACTGCAGATTTTATGAGCACAATCTGAACGTGCTAAGTCTTTTCTGTGTGCTAGAGATCCAACTTTGCTGTACTTAAATACTCCATGTCTTTTATTTAAATCATGTGGAATATGATCTGTCTTGATACTCTCCAAATATATGAGCTAATCTTTCCATTTTCCTGTGAAAAACTAAGGGTGTTTTTGCAATTTCTACATAATGTCATCTATGTTTTTGCAAAGAATTAAATCCTCCTCCTAGAGTAGCAAAATAATTTGAAAATCATTATGGGAAATACTGTAAACACAACATGTTTTTAAACTACTCCAAGACTTCCGTCACATTATTAATGACCCATACCTACAGACCTGCTTTTAGAGTTACACAGGAACCCATTTTAAATTCTGTAATAAAATTGGATAAAAATACATATCAGATGTTCTGTTTTAATGTTGAATGCTGAATATATATCTCTCTATGTAAATATATACATATATACATGCACGCATACATACGCTGGTATTCCTTCCTGTCAGATACAGAATTTAATTTGGTTTAACTGATTAAACAGAGATCTGCTAAAGGCTTGAACTCTCTAGCAGCATATCTATTGATACATCATGAAAAAGACTGGATTATCTAGAATACCTGCTATTATCACAAAAAGCGGAGACCTCAAAACCTCTATATTGCAGATTTTTATCAGCACCATTTTTACATGATAATGTTCTTTTTCGCTGCCTGAACTCCATTTTTTCTCTACTTAATTCCCTTTTTCAGTTTAGGTATAACCTGATTTATCTTATTGAGTGAGATGATTGTTTCATATGAACCCTCTCTTTTTTCCCCCTGTTGTTCTACACATCCTCCCTCCTTATTCCATGCAATACTTTCAAGGATTCTTGCCAACTTTTTGTTTTGGAGGTTGGAAATGGAAGGAAAAATGGCCACGCAGGGAGTTACCATCCAGCTGACCTGTATTCGTATCAATGTAGTTATAAACTGACTGATAAGATTGCCAAAAGTTAGTTTCAATTATGTTAAGCTTGACTGAAACTGGCTGCCAGGTTCAAAAACTGTATTGGGACAGAGGGAGAGAGACTGGCAGTCCAACCACAAAAGCAAAATTATTTTATGAAAGCAGGGAAATAAAAGTGCCCAAGTTTGGCTCAGATCCATGTGTTGTTTAAAATCTTCATTTGCATCTGCTCAGCAGAAACGGATATTTCATCAGATAGCTCTGTAGAGAGTGTTCCTATCTGTTCCATGGCAGCAAGCACTAATCAGCGATTCTTGTTATTACTGGCTATTAGAGTCTATTGTGGTGCTAGGCACAAAAGCCAGTGGTAGGCAGAGTCTCTGTTATGATTTTTCTTGTACATCTGCAGCTTGAGAAGGGGGAAAGCCCAGGGAGCCAAGACAAGGACACAGGAAAAGGAGAAGATAATAGGCTTAGAAGCAGAACCATGTTGAAGTGATTGAACAGGGCATTCGAATTTGGAGAGTTGTGGAGACTAACAGATACATAAAGACAGTAAAAATTTATAGAGTCAAGCACTAAGAACCTCTACGATGATTTCAGTTGCACACGAAATACACTTCCCTCTACACATGTATTATGATAATCTGTGTTCAAAGCATAGCCCACTTTAGTTAGTTGCAGCTTTTGTTACTTAGCCTTTTGGTAAACTCCAAATGTCAATACATTAAAGTCCAAGTTTTGTTACCAAATGTTAGCCAAAAAAAAAAAAAAAAAAAAAGACAATGGTTACCAAGAAGAAGAAGGGCATAACTACTGACCATCAAAATGTCAGATTTAAACATTGCCTCATTCTTTATACTTTTAGTTTATGCTATGTACAAAACACACACAAGAAACAAATCAGAGGAATTGACAGGCAACTCACTTCTAAAGCTTTGAATCATTCCAAAGAATGTTAAGTTCCATCCACTGAGTACACCAGCCTTACACTTGTATTTAAACATTTTTTTGGTTGTAATACATACAATTAATTTTCACTTTTGAGACACGGTGACAATACTGTTTTTTTTAAAAGGTGAAAGGATTTGTAGTTACTGCAGAAGCCAAAAATTCTCCATGTTGATGAAGATGTCCTTATTCCTAGGTGAATGCCTGCCTGTTTAAAAAAAATCTTGTACACATACTAGCACTAGTATTTGTATCTACAGATTCATAGGCCAGACTGTCTTCTCATTTACATCTCATAAAACTACTGGTTGCAGAGGAATTATTCCAGATGTAAAAATGCACAGATGAGAAGCAAAAATCTGCCCATCTGCTTTAATTTGGATTGATTTGCTAAAAGATTAACCAGATAAATCGCCTTAATAAAATACTTAAACACTATTAGGTTCAAAGTCTGCTGGTCTGACCTTCATGACAACGGATTTCAGAGAATACCACCACCCATGCCAAGTGTACCAAACAATCCCGTTGTCCGTCTTTGCGGTGTAGGGGCCTTTGTAGTACAAACCGTTCAAGTTGGCAGAGTGACACCTGGTGGAAAAGTAAAGGAAAAAATAAATAAGGCTTCCTGTCGAGAAGTTGCAAGCATTTCTAGTTTCTGTACAAGTCAAAAACTTTGCCATGTTGATAAATGCCCATTTTGACAGCTGCAAAAATTTGCATTTGTGGACTTCAGTGCACCTAAACAATAAAAGTTTAATTAGGGCACAACTGCTCTTAGCTTCTTTGAAACAAAAATTCTTGTTCTTTCCACATGTTTTCTGACATTACTAGCTCTCTCAGTTTTGCCTGCTAATCTCTTTCAGTGGAGAATTATTCCAGAGTTGTTCAGGTCATGTGTGGCAGCAGGGCACACACCATGCAAAACTCTGGGAAAGAAACACTGTTCTGCTTTTTCTTGTTCCAGAGTAGCCCCTCTTAAGTTCTGCAGCTACCCAACATGGTGTTTCATATGACAAAAAACTGAATACCACCATCGGTTTGCCTATTCAGCTGTGGACTTCTATTTAGAAATAGATGAGATCTGACAGCTAATTAAACGTAAGTATACCAATTCACTGGCACTGGCATATTATTTGACTATACAAAGTACTTTTTTTTTTTTTTTGGTTCTTTAACACACTGAAGCAGAAATGCTGTTACAGTTTATTAAATACAGTAGTTAAAACAAACAAACAGAAAAACCTCTTGCAAAACTCAAAAGGCTTGAATAGGTACCAGCATAACTTGACACTCCTTTGGTTTCTACAAGAAGTTTAGATCCTTATGTGAGAGCAAAATGGTTGTTTCTTCTGCAGCACATTGTAATGAATCAGCTTGGTTTATCTGCCCTTTCAGTATTTTGTTCTAAGTGTGGTTAGTATCTAGCTGTCGAATACCATGACGGATTTCAAAAGCAGACTTCAGAAAATATGCAAACAGAAAACAGTCCAAATGAACCTTACGGTTATTTGGAACCTTATTATTACTGGCAAATCTTACTCTCTTTGGCTTTGCTTACACTTCATTAACAACAGTTTTTGAGAACTGAAATAAAAACTGTGATAAAAGCCTCATAGGAAAACTCATATATATATATATGCTTATTTGTTGCTTACAATTTTTAAGCTCAATTTTGGTAATGTGTTGGCTGAAAGATTATAAACTGCAGATATGAAAAGTGACTTTGTTTTTGAGAATGACAAACTTGCGTCAGAGCTGACAGAATCTTTCTAGCCATACAGATTCCGTGTTGAGCCAGCACGCTGTCTGCTTTGGATCAAAACGCAGATTTCATTAGAAGAATCATAATTGCTAAGAGGTATCTAGATCAACTGAACCCCTTCTTTTACTTTCTTTGATGGAAGCAGGCAAACCATGATTTTGTCAACAGCAACATGAGCCAGTAACAACTCTTAACTAGTGCTGGGAGGCACTAATAGCAAAAATATACAGTATTCTGTAACGGACTGGATGCTCTGAAGTAACTGAACATACTGAAGAAACAACTGGCATGTGATTATTGGTATGATATTCTGAAGCAACATTCATTATTGACAAGTCAATAAACACCTTAAAGTTAGCCTGTGTTCCTCCTTTCTTTCTGATAGGCTAAATTTTAAAGTAAAAGACTGCACTGCAATAGTTTAAGAAGTACAGTCAACTCTCAATTACCCATGGACATTTTATCTCAATTATATATTAACCGTATGACGGATGTGGAGAGATGGAGTTGGTTCCCTGAAGAACTGTTTGAATTCTGCCTGGACTTACTGACTCCAGTAGGGCCCCACATGGCTGTAGCTATGATTGTTGAGGCAGGAAGCCTGAGTTTGTGAGATCTGTGGCCCCAACTTGATGTCTGGCAGATCCAGTGTGATCACCCATGCATGGTGTAACTAAAACTGGGAGCACTGGGGAGATAATAAGCTCATGTCCCACTAGACCTGTTAGCTCTTCTTTTACCAGTTATGAACCTACTGACCTTTGCAACACCCTGGACGTAGGAAAGCGTATGACCTGGGTGTAGTACCAAAGTGAACTCAGCTCTGTGGATTTGCATCCAAGCTGAAAAATCTCTTCTAGAGCTTTGCTTGCAAAAGAATGCAGAGAGGCCACTTTTCTGCAGAAGTCCATGATAACAAGTGCCAAGCTGGAGCAAGACCACTGACTTTAAACTAGATCTGAGCTACTTCCATGCAGCCCCACTTGTGTCACATCTCTTGGTATTCCTATTATCTGGGCTTTTCTGTACTTCATTAGTTGAGATAGCAGAATACTGCCTATAAAAAATTCCTTCATAGCTGGAAGCTCCTATATAAACCAGCCAAGAGCACTAATTCCTTCTGTGTTTGCTAATCTGTGCATGACAAATAAATGTTCTGAGTGCTTTCCTTTCTGTGCCAGTACTGTTCTTTTGGGTAGGATTTAAGGATACTGACATTTTCTAGTATTTTGCAGTATTCAGTTTTATGTTAGACTTAACATAATAAAAGTCAGTAGCAAGGCAGTGGAATAACACTATTCATAACTCATTTTCATTATCCAGATAGCCTGTCACTTTAAGAGCATGAGCTACACAGCCATAATAGGAAGTAGCCTGGTAGGAGTCAGCTATCTTTAGTAGTTATGTAGCACCAACTACAAGGTATTAATAACTGGCGGGTTCTGCCGTACAGCTACTTTTGCAAATGGGTCATTCTTTTGTCCAGCCCAATCCAGTATTTTAAAAAAAAAAAACAATTTAAAAGACAAAAAAATTATGCAGTTGACTAAAAGTGATTGGTTATTCACTCTTAATGAACTCCATGGCATGGTATCAGAGTTTTATGCTACCTGAGGTCTAGATATTCCTCTAAATCCACAAAAGTTCTGAATTAATGGGAAAAGGATCTCCAACACAGTTGCCTTTTCCATTTACATCTTAGCTTTCATAAGAACTGCAAAAAAACTTTCTCTACATGTGATTTTTTCCATGTCTTAAACATTCTGCTGACCCACTATCCATACAAATATATTAAAATGTATTAAAATAAGCAATCAGTTGTGAAACATTGAGTTAATAGCTACATCATATCAGCTAAGGTGGTCACAGAATACTTAAGGAAACAGAATTTGGAAAATGAGGAGTTAAAAAACAGAAACAAAGGATGACACAACAGAGAGAAACAATGGAGTTGTTCCAGCCTGGCAGCTCTTGCCAAGTGAACTGAGATCACAGCGAGAGAGTAGTACACTTCCCTGAGTTGTATTTTAAAACTCTCTATTACACAGCTAGATTGCATTGTTTCTCTTCATGGCTATATTTATCTAATTAATTAAGGGAAAGAACTTAGCTACCTATACAGGCAGTGCTAAGGCTACCAGTTTTATCCTCTCTTTTTGAATTGGTATTTTGTAAGTGGTATTTTAAAATACTTTTACTGAACCCTATTTAAAAAATCTTCCTCTCAGTCCAGCCATGCTCACTGACAGAAAGTGAGTGGATGCATTCCCATCTTGATTTAGAAGGAATAACAAGAGTGACAGGCTGTGAACTGAGGTGAAAAAAATGAGGCTTAATAAGCCGGCACTAGCTTAACTTGTCAGATACTCTGCGGTACTGCCACATCTGGTCTAGTGCAATGCAGCTGAAATGCAAGAATGAAGTACAACAGGGATACATCTGCAAACTCTACATGACCTACTTGTGTAAAAACTGGTTACCTTAAAGGGGCAGAATTATCTTCTCCTTACTGGCTGACAGCAAAGACGACTGAATCTTATGGCAAATACCGTTATGACAGAGCAGCTTGAGCTGTGCGGTAGGTGCTGTCCCTTCTAAGGTGAGTCTCAGCACTGAGATCTCTGGTAGGGGTCAAGGGCAGACTGCAAATATAATAAACAATGCCAATCCTATTTTCTACCACATGGCATTATTGTATGAATACGCATGAAGCAGAATAGTTGACAATACTGATAGAAAATCAAAATACCTGTTAAACCACCAGCCAGCCTTTTCCTCTTCAGCACAGTTCCCTTCATAGTTGTCATTATCCCTGTCTCTAGTACTGAATTTCATTCCTCGATGATCAGCCCACCATTTTACTTCAGGATGAAATCCACCAGTAAGGGAATCACCAGCTGTACCAGAGTATTCACCACAGTTCATCTCATAAGAATGCTAATGAAAAATGTGAAGAAAGGAAAAAAAAAAATCCAATATGTCTTTGATCTTTAGCATGTCAGAGAGTGAAAACACAAAGAGAAAACTAATCTGTTCCATTTGCTACTATTTTTATGCTCAGAAATGTCATGCCACTTAAACACTGTGTACTAGATAATAATGCTTACCAGTCATAAAATTTGTCAATAACCTTATGTATAAATGGCTTAATAAAACCAATACTAGAGTTAGCTTGCAGTACGCATTCACAGTTCAGAACATCATGTACCACTATTGTTGTAATATCAACAAAAATAGAAAAACTTCTTTTATCCATGGCTGCTAAACCAAATGATTCATACATCTTACAGAAAGTGTGAAACTGATGTATCAATGTAAACCACTATTATTACATATTTCAAACTTCCAAGCATTTGTAAGACAGAAAATATGATAATAAGGTTCTACACAAACCTTTATGAAAATTAGGGAATCTGTATGTTTATTGCCTGTCTACAGAATCCACATTTTCATTAAAACCTCTAGTCATTATTTCGTATTTTATTACCTCTTCATCTGCAACTCTGAATCTTGCATACTGTGCAAAACGCCGTTCGCCTTCAAAATCAGTTAGATCAATTCTTAAAGTATAGTTCCCTTAAGAAATAACAACACAAATTATTTTGGTTAAACGAGTCTATCTCCCTACTTTGCAGAACAAAGTATTACAGTAGAAGATTAAAATACTATGTTTTTACCATGAATCTTATCTCTATCATCACAGTATATTTTATGGGGTTTTATCTTCTTCCTTTATGCATATTAAAGCATATCTTGTTATTCTCTGTCTTTATTCACCTGATTCAGCTTAGAAAATTTTAAAATTATTCCAATACAGATTTTCAACTGTAGACAAAAAATATCTTTAAAAAATGGCCTTATGGCCTTTATGTTTTAGTAAGGTATTTGAGGTGGCAATGAAAGGGTAGTGAAAATCAATCAATGAGCATACACCCAAGAAAATTAGATTTTTGTACTCTGAAGATAAAAGAGTTAAACTAGGACCACATCCTGGTGGCATCGATTTCCACATGAATTAGCTGATTAAGTCAATGGGTAAGTTTTGTATATGCAGCATTCTACAGCAAAGCAGAAGTTATCTTAGACTGAATGACTATTAGAAGATGGAAATAGCTTTCTAAGACTAGCCTAAACAACAGGACAGGCCCAGATCTACCTTCACGTAATAGCCTACGCAGCCACGTAAAGCCCTGACTAAATGAATTGGCGCAGACTGACTCCAGACTGTTAGTGATGCTGACTGTGAGAAGGGCAGAGACAATTGGTTTAAGGTATACTCCCATCTACTGTTCCTTGTTTTACAGGGGCTCTCTGCATGCCACAGGCCCCATGACAGTTTTGAACCTTTTGTTAGAAAACATATATTCAAACGTGTTTTGTTCTGAAACTCGAAGTCCCTGCAGACTAACAGCAGAACTCAGGATTTAAGCTAACAAAAAGGGTAACAAAAAACGGACCAGAAAGAGTAAACAAACAGAAACAATAGAAAACTAACGTAAAAATACAAATCTTACCTTGATTAGTCAAATAATGAAGATTTTTATTTCCAAGCCAATATTCACCATTTGCCAAAACAAAATTTCCAAAGCCTTCTTCATAGTCAGTCCAGACTCTGAAAAGAGTGTAGGTTACTTATTTATCAAAAAAGTAAGTTTGCTTGAATGTTTTTTTTATCATACAACCATACATCACAGAATAATTCAAATTGGGAAGAACCTCAGGAGGTAATCTAGTCCCATGTCCTGCTCAAGGCTGGGTCAGCCATGAGATCAGACCAGGTTTTTCAGGGCTTGTTCAGTCAGGTTGTGAAAACCTCCAAGGATGGAGACTGCACGTCCTCTTTGGGCAACCTGCTGGCTGTTCTCATGGTGAAAAAGTTTTTCCTTATATCCAGTCTGAACCTCTCTTATTTCAACTTACGTACTTTTTCTCTCATCCTCCCGCCAGACACCACTGTGAAAAGCCTGTTTACTCAACAAGCTCTCAAACTGCTCTGTTTTCATAGTGACCTCCTTGTAGGTACAGGCAGGCTACTATTAGGTTCTGCTGAAGCCATCTCGTCTCCAAGCTAAACAAGCCTTAGCCTGTCCTCAGAGGACAAGTGCTCCAGCCCTTGATCATCTTGGTCGTCCTCTGCTGAACTCTTTGTAGGTTCATTATATATCGGAACATTAATAAACAAATATTTGAGACTCTATTAGCTTATTTAAATTGCTGATATTCACATAACTATTTCTGTTTTTCATATGTGAAATGCTGAATCCCACACTACCACTATACTGGTCACTGAATCCCAGTCCAAAGAGTATTGCTAAGGGGTACATTCAAGGTGGTTTAAGATGAACAGATTTTAAGATCAGAAGAAAACACATTTGCTCAGTCCAATCTCTGGTATAGCACAATTTACCCAAAGTGAAAACATTTTTCCTGGTTAAATCCAGGGAATCTAAGAGAACGTGTAGGTGTATCACAAGCATTGTTTCTTTAATTTATTTTTTTAATTAATTTTTTAATTTTTTAAATTTATTTTTCAATTGTTTCTTATAATTTTCTGTGATTTGATTAAGTTGTGAAACTCCTGCAGCTGGATGTCTAATTTTGTAAATTGAGGTATTAGCTAGCTGTTTCCCACTTTGACTTATTGACTGATTCTAACAATTTTTGAACTCATATTGGTGCATGGTTTCAAGAATTGGTGTGTGTACTGAAAGCATTGAATCTTTTCCCTTTCTATAGTGGCTCTGAAACACATTCTCAGTGGTTTTGGTTTCACGACATGTTCTAACAGGGACACAAATATGATCTATTTCCTTGATGAGAAGCAACCATACTTCAACCAATGGGTGAAAGTACTAGGCTGAGGACAGGAAGCCACGAGAGAAAGCAGCCTCGGTGACTTAAGTAGCTGGTAGTCTCTGGCAAGGACGAAGAATGGGCAGTGCGTGGTGGTAACAATTGTAAACTGCTACAGATTGCTTCTGTAGTTTGTCTGACTGTATTTTATAAAATAAAAACAGCAAAGTTTTCTCAGCTGGACTGCAGTTTTTCATGCTCTCCGGGGAGTGCTTCTTTATTTCCTGAGGGTATTGTAAAGGTAGCTACAGTAATTATGAACACAGGTAAGACACAATTCAACAGAAGGATGCAGATATGTGAAAAGCAAATTGGGCAAAGTGGAGGTTCTAAAGAACTTCTTGTTGCAAATATTTGTGGTTTTTATATTGAAGTCTCACAGCACCAAAAATTTCACTTCTGGACATTTCCCAAAAACGCTTGAGTCTTGGCAAAGGCAAGGAGGTTACATGTCCACAAATCAAGTTCTCACCCATCTTGTCTCTCCTGGAGGCATTTTATCATGAGCTACAAATTACTCTGTGGTGGGTTTCCCTCATACTTGTTGCTGATGGTCTTTCAGTTCAAGCAGATTGCTTACATTTTTACTTTTTTAGATTTTCACTATTTGAAAAAGCCAGGGCGGTCCTTTACTTGTCATTAAGAGCTCTTGCTCCAACAATTGTTAATGCGCTTGATATTGAAGTGTCCTCATGTAAAATGCACGAGCTGTCAGAAAAAGACTAGAAGAGATGTCTCCTCTAGAGAGACATCTAGAGAGACAGAGCCAGAAGTTGTATCTCATCTGGATGCTGTTCCACAGAATAACCATTCCTCCTGTTTATCTGAGATAACAACTTATTCATATAATTCTGAAGTTAAGATTTAACTTAGCTCCATCTGGTTTAATGTTTATCCACTTTGTTTCCCGTTTTAATGACTAAGTCTAGTACCTACCTATCAAAATTCTGGCTGCCATCAGAACGCCTCTGAAAAACAGTCCAACCACCCCCTTCAGACATGTCACAGAAAGCAAGGAATTCAGTAGGACTCTGCATAGGTTTCATCTTATAAAATCCACTTTGCTTATGGCCGTCACTGTAGATTTCTGCACAATCTGTTCATAAAAAATTCATTGGACAGGTTTTTTAGTCCAATACTTACTGGCAAAATCAGAAATCAAGTCAATAACAGAAATCACGTCATGTTATATGAGTTACATATGAAACAGGCTAATACAAAGGAAATACCTCTGCAAATACATTTTTATGAGTTTTGCACATTTACTTGTATTTGTGTTGCTTTAAAACTTTACTGGATGTAATTATTTTGACATTTCTTTAAAAGAATATTTTTCTACCATAAAATACTATCATTTTTGTTTTCATTTGACTAGCAAAATAATTCCTCTGGTTTAAGTGGTGTCACTTTTAATTTACAATGGCATAATCCACATTAGAATCTTGTTACAATCATATAACTTCTCTACATATAAAACACAGAGTAACTTTAAAAACAAACATTTACTTCTATGTGAGACTATGGAATAATCAGTGTTAGAAAAGGGAAAGAATTGCTGGGCCTGATTCTCTTGTCCCTTGTACCAAAGAGGTGCAAAAATATATGAAAAACTACTCTCAAAAAGTGCAGTGTATGTGTAAAATGATACCACTTTGGCTTGATACCATGTAGAGTCTGGTCTCCATTGGTGTTAATGACGAATCAGCATTTACAGCAATGACAAAATTCAGAGCTCGTGAAAATATAACAGCAATGTAATTGTATAATGTTATCTTTTTTCCTTTAGGAGTTAAGAAATGAAAGGAGCTCTTTGTTTATATGTAATCTACCATCAAGCAGTCATACAGGAAAGACGTATAATTTTCAACATTTCTGTTTTTCCTGGCAGAGGTAGGGCTGATTAACTGTACGATTTTCCCTGAAAAATTTATGAACGTGTTGGCTGAACTTCCAGGCCAGTTAGGAACTTTCTGAACTATTATATTTCTTCTCAGCGAAAGTGTCAGTGAAGATTAGACAGAAAATAAACATTTTATACTGAAAACAAATAGCTATGCCAGGATTTGAATAAACTCTAATAGGAAGCATAATTTAAATAACAACTAATTTGTCTTTCTAGAGAATGTTTGATTTGCTTATAGAAAATAGCTTTTCTTGTCCGTCATTTTCTTAGTAGATTAGCAAAACACTTAAGCATATTTTAATTTTTAGCAGGTGTATACAGTGTGGAATTTCTCCCTCACTATCTAACCCCAAATTAGCCAGCTCTGTTGACATTAAAATGCTGCAGCAGTTTGAATAAAATAATGTAGTATCAAGCATTTTCCAAGCTATAAGGAAAGTGAAAAAATAATGGAAAAAAAAAATAATCAGAAATCAGAACAACTTAGATCTCTTATTTAGAATCACATTTTAAGAACATAAACTGAGGCATATGCTGAGAAAGGACAAATACCTTTCAGCTAAATGTGGCTTTAATAATGTTTTCCAGTAACAAAGGAGTCAGCCATAATAGTAAAAAAAGTATTCCAGGATGCTGCATACATAAATAAATATACAGCTAAAATTTAAAGTCAGACTTACAACTGCTTTTAATTTCATTTTACTATATTTGATGCTTTGTTGCATGTTGTCATTTCTTCCAGCAGCACAAACACCACAAGTATATTCAAACAAGGCTATTAAAAATCATAGAAGTTAAGACTCTCTAGCACTGGACAACTAGAAACAAGCACCATCCAAGAATCAGATCCCCAAATTGTATTTTCAATCCAACTATTGGTTTGGATGGTGTTTTATTATTTTAAGAGTTTGGGCCTTACTCCAGCTACTACGGGCTAACACACTTAGCCTTCTTCCACTCCAGAGGGACTGGATCACCACCACAATGCTGGTGAGATTACAAAAACAACTTGAAGCCAGTATTTTAGAAGCTGTGATGTCCTGAGCTGAACCAAACTCAGTCAAAATGGTGCAACGTACAGAATATTATTAAAGTGAGATGCAGATGTCATTATGCCAGGTTTATGTGTGTAAATACGGATGTCTCAGGGACCTTACAGATTGGGACAGAGTCGGTGCGTGCTTGTAACCCATGCAACCCTGTGAATGTGTGAATGTGAACTGACCTTGTGGGTTAGAACTTTTTGAGATTAGTCAAAGAAGTGTGTTTAGAAATCTGTAACTGTTTATTAACATTTTGTGAACATGTATTATTGGCTTGTATCTGTTGTATTGCTGACATTTATTGTGAACTTATTGTTCACGTATTGTTTTTTTAATTATGTGCTATTAATAAATCAATAAACCACTTCAATTCTGATTTTATTTATATAGTGTAACATAAACAATTTTTCCCTGCAGCAGCAGGCCTAGGTTAGAGCTGAACACTGTGTTTTAAACAAACCATTTTCTATAAGCTTTTAAAACAATGAGTCAATGGGCCCAATTGTGCCAAAGCTTCTGGGTATCATTACAATGAATGGAAATGAAAAGAATAGCTTCATTTCTAACCTGAATACTGTCTTTTTCCTCCCAAGTCAATGACACTGTTTTCATCTCCTCTGTCACTGTACTGAATCTCTTTCTTCTCTAAAAGCCGTGTAATTTTTAATTGCTGCTGTTTCACACGATGTTCCAGAAGTCTCACCTGGCCCTGCAGTCGTATCTGCTCTTGAAAACAGTTTTGTAGATCCTAGTGAGGAAAACATGTCTTATTGTAAAATCAACAATTTTTTGTCATGTTTAACATGTGACACAAAAAAACAACCAAAAAAACCATAAATAAAATTTAACTTGATTAAAACATTTTGGTCACAATTTCCTACAGTAGCTATGTTGACTTCCTCCTGCTACCTCTATTTAAAACTATTTGGTATATTACAGAGTGTCCAAACATATACCTGCTTTGCAAAGAGACCTTCTCTTTAATTGTGGTAACTACCAGCTCCCACTGCAAACAGGCAGAGGGGACTTTAGGGAAAAACACTATAGTACAGACCATACCATAAAAATTGCTTATTCTATATCACCTGCCACGTACAATGATTTACTACCCAGTGAGAACTGCTACTAACATTGTGAAGGTTCTAAAATTCCAGAGTTTTAAAGAAGCACAGTCTGCATTGATACATATTGTGCATTTTTCAAATGCTTTTAGATTACACACTTATTATGATAAGAATCTTAACATCGCCAACATAAATATCGTAAAGTTTCAAGCTCATTTTTGGCATGCTAAAATAAGTAGTCCCTAAGTTGCAAATAGGCATGAAAAATAAAAGTTAAAAACTTAAAGTCAATATTGTGCTGTGACTTGTACACTTAATTTTGCCATGCAGAGTGGTGAGAAATGTGGCGATTCTGATATGGTGATACCTAGCGCTCATTTCACCCTGGTGCAAACACGGATATGTGACAGGAGAGCTGGAATAACTGTTCCAAACTCTGACACGCTGAATGTATGCAGAGCAATAAATAATTTTTTTTAGATTAATGACTCTGGTAAAATAGCCAAAATGAACAGAACCCAATCTAGGGAACTTAAATTAAAACAGCCTGTACAGTTTCAAATAGATATTAAACAAATTTTATTTCAACATAAGGAAAAAAGCCTTTGGGGTTTTATGATACATTTTACAAATGTGACATGAGGTTTTGCATCAGTAATATTGTGTCTGCAATTTTATACGAGCAAACAGAGTTGAGTAGCTATGGTGCTTGCACGAGAGCACAACTAGCACTGTACAAGCAAAACCAGAGGGCAACCTTTTGGAAATCTGATATGCAAGATCAAATAGGCAGTAGTTCTAAATTGGGGCAACCTTATTCATAGGGCAACATTATTTACGTGAGCTAAAGATGCAGACCTGTAGCAGTTGCCATCCATGTGGAAGAGCTGATACCTTAGAACATTGCCCTATTACACTGAACTATAGAACTGTATCTGAAGCAGCGTACTGATGTGCACCTCCAGTGGCATCCACATACTTTCATTTGTAGCAGGCTCAGGCTTCACCTATTTTCTGTGAACACTCCCACCAAAATGTTTCTTGTCACTTTCCTGCTGCAGCAATTATTTTTTTTTTTCTCTCCGAAAAGCTGGTACCATTCTGTAAGTTTCTATGCAGCACAAACACAGATCTGGTTAGACTGACTTTTCTGGCAGTACCATTCACCAGAACTTCAAGAATAAACTTTGTGAATTAAACTAACAGTATTAATGAAAATCTGCATTTTATGACCCTACTACATGCAGATTTTATTCATAATTAATTTTTGGTACTAGTTAAAAAGCAGAGGAACTTCTGCTACTGTCAAGGAACATCCATATAAACTGCGTCATGACTATGACCTGTTATTTCTGATAGAAATAAGCGTTGCAGGCCCCTTTTTCACTAGAGAAGATGCAATTCACTTTCAACAAATAGACAAATGAATTAGAAACATTTCAAGAGAGTATTTGAAGATAAAAGAATCTATGTCCATGAGTTCATTGAAATGGTTCCCAGCCATGATGTTCCATTTGCCTGCAATGTTTAGTCAGACTGAAAAATTTGATGATCAGGCTTTGCAGCACAATCCTGAACACAGGCCTCTGCTTTAAGTATTTCTGAATTAACTCAACTGCAATCTAATACACATGGTGGCATAAAAGAATGGGGAATATACATGTGGCAGGACTAGGCAGTTCGTCAGTGATCTGTTCGAGAGGAAAAGGCTGAACTGCCTCTCTGGGTTTGGGCTGCCCCTGTCAGGCTGCTTTGACAGCAGTGTGTCTGCAGACTCCAGCTCTCTGCTTGCTACGAGGTCCTGAGAAGCCATTAAGACGCTTGACCACAAGGAGGAGCTGTAAAGTAAGAGGCATGTTTACCAAACACTAACAGTTTTAGAAGAATAAACAAAGCAGACGGTGACCTAATATCCCTAGAGTCCTTATTTATTTAACAATACTCCCTTGAAAATCTTTTTCAGTTGTGACATCTATACGAGATCCCTAGCACATCCTCCTTTTCTTCTAGCAGGAAAGAAGAGAAGAAAATACTTAAAATACATGCACATACAGAACAAACTTGCAACAGTGGCTTAGAGGGATGTTTTTTGACCACAAGCACTGGTAAACGTGTGACATATTGCATATTACAAAGAAAGGATGCACGATTATGCAGCCTTTCCAGGGTGGTTGTCTCAACTTGTATCTGTAGCTTCATATAAATCCTTCACAAAAGCTGAGTTACATTGGGAAATTCAGAAGAGGCTTCCTTGACAGGTCCCTGCAAATTCTCAGACTAGCCCCAAGTGTATACAGAAAATTATTGAGAACCGGATTGCTGCATCGGTGTGTTGAGAAAGAGTGAATAAATAATAAAAAAAAATATTTTCATGCTCACCCTGACAAGCTAATGCTAACTATAGAAGCAAAGCTGTCAAAAAAACCCATGTTAACAGTCACATCAAATATTAATCCTAATCACATTAAGTTAAGAGTGATAAAGGAGCCACCATGCCACGCTTACCGGTTTTACTGCAGTGTTTATATATTGAGAAGGTGAGCCTGTATCAATCTTAACTCAGTACTTGCAACCTTGGAGAACATGGTAAAACACCTTAGGAAAAGACCTGGGTGATCCTGGAAATGGTGGCCCCAGTTGCCAGCCCCTTGCAGTTTCATAGGCCAGACTTCAGGTGGGTAGTCTCTTTAACACGTGGCAAGGTCTGGGCCACAAAGAGCTAGTTTGAGTTCTGGAGAGAGCATGAGCCTGGGTGTCTGAGGAGAGGCAGCTACAGGCTGCTAAGTGTGTTTCTTTCAGGTGTAGTTACAACGCATCTATCACTTCACCTATTCATACTGCTAAAAGCCGTTCTCCTACTGGGATTAAATTACGTAGTAAAAGTACAGAATTTCTCAAAAACTATTATCGTACCTTAGAAAAACTTGGTATATAAAAGTTAGTATGACACTACTTCATATACCACCATAAAAGGTCCTTTCCTTTAAATCAAATTAAACATGGTTGCAACAGGCTATGCCTCTAAATATTATCCTTAGCTTTGCATTTTAAATTGATATTTTCTTTCTGTTTACTTAAAAATTGTGAATTACTTCATGAAAATGAAAAACTAACACTGAGCTGATTCTCATCTGCTTTACAGACAATAGAGTTATTTTGGGGTGAACAGTAACGTATCTACATGACACACAGCAATTTTCTGATTAAAAGGATTTAAGGTCACAGTGCTGGTAAATAGTAAGTGGCAGTCAAGAAAGCAACAGCCATACTGAATAACTACACCATAAGAAAGAAGTGACTGAGCAGAAATAGAAAGTAACCTACATATGAAAGGTACTGGTATCCGATACTTTGCTTTCTCTCCAACTCAGCCTCCTCACTGAGGTCTCTTTCTGTCAACTCCAGAAAAATCCCATTATACTGGACAGCAAAACCACAATTCTCGTATTTGGAATTCCCCACCTGTTTTTCCCATAGGACAATCACAAGTTAGCCATGTAACTTCTCGGTGGATCAATGTGGCTTTTAGATCTGCACGTTTTCAGATGGTTCTCTTAATGTACTACTACCCTCTTTCATGGAATAACTCTTTTAAAATCATTGGAGTTAAACCAGAAGCAAACAGAAGGTAAACAGAAGCAAAATGTAAGTTAGTGTTTTAAGAATCAGCAGGTGTAACATATTGCTATTCCTTTTGTTAGATACGGACCAAAGTTAAACTATTATGATGTTGAAATACACACAAAAAAAGTGAATTTGCGTGGTACTGTCTCCAGTGGATAGTGGTGCCCACTGACTGAAACCAGACTGAACATAACCTGTTCTGTCTGTTTCAGTGAAGCAACTGCTTGTTCTACACATTGAGGAGCAATTATCTAACAACTGCTGACAGCTCTGCTCTTGGACATGTGGTCCCACATTTAACCAGCTGCTGCAATTAATGTGCATTCACAATCTTTATTTCATTATTGTGTGAATTATTAGCAGCTAGTGACATTCCATTAAAATTGATGCTATAAATTAGATTCAGAATACTTTATGAAAACTATAAAAATACAAACTGTTTACTTGAGGTGTTATTTCATATATTTTTAGAATTTAGATGAGCTCCAAAAAATCTCTGTTGAAGTTAGTGTTTTAATGAGACTAAAATGTGAAAACTTAGAGAAAGTTTCAGAATGTTCCCAGTTTTTAGTCACAGGGTCAGCTAAAGTCCGTAATACTCCAAATGAAAAATCAAAAGATAGCAAATGTATTTCACTGTAATGCCTTTTTCTCAGTAGGCTTCTATAAAAATTAGTAATATTTTTCTCTGCTGAGCAGAAGTGCTTACAGAGGCAGGTGCTTCCTATTCTGCTCCTACAGAGCTACTTATCTGAACAAAAGGCTTCCATAAGACAATGTAAGCCACAAACAATGATGCTCACCTAGCAGTAAATTCAGCAACCACTTCCACCTACGCAATTATGAATGAACAATTCAATCTCCCAGGTCCCTGCTAGTTAGGACCCGAATATCAAACTAGGAAGGACAGCCAAGACAGGCAGTACATGACCGGTGAGGTTAGATGTATTTTAAGCAGTGGAGTAAGTGTGATTGTGTTAGGGTTTTTGTTGGAGAGGCAGAAGGTTTTGGGAGCTGGAAGTGAAGCAGCTTTGATCATTGTTTCTGAATGTGAAGCTCACATGAAGCTGTGGATCTTATTTGAGAAAAATTTGTATGGCAAGTGGGCAAGGTAGAAAAGGATAGAAAAACTGCTTCCTGAGTGTCAATGACCAGAACTACTGCTGCAGCCATCACTTTAGGAGTTCCTGGGCTTTGCCTTTCTGTAAGTATGCTGCTCAAAACAAAAGGTGTTATTCTGAGTTAGCATTACCCCTGAATGGCAGTATAACTGTCTTGTGTGCCTTCTGTACAATGTGCCTGTCAATGCATCATAGGATACCTTTTTTAGCAAAGATACTCTATCGCCTCCTATTTCTTGTTGGATCCAGTAACAAACTGACTGAATTACTTTCTTCAGTGCTACTGCCCAGTCATTTATCTTCCATTGTATGTTTATGCATTAGTTTCCTCTTTCCTTATTGGAAACCTGTCCCCACTGACCATAATTTGATGTTATTTCCCCAGTCTTTCAGTTTTGTTCTGAATTCTAATCTCTTCCATCAAAGATTCTGCCATCCCATGTAGTTAGATACACTGTAAGTGCTATGGAGGACAAGGTATGAAATATTTAGAAGAAACTCTATAGGCAAATTTAATTACTAGAACTTACAGAGCTGCCAATGGCATCCATCAAGCTAGCTGCAAGGACAAAATCAATCATTATCAAAATCTTCATTCTTTGGAAGCTGTGAAGTAGAGAAGCAAATTAAATACTAGTTAACAAACATTAAAAAGAATTATTTACGCCTGATATTTTAAATTTTATTAAAAATAATCTACTTATGCTATAATTATTTTCTTACATATTGTAAATACAATGTATATTTAGGTTTCATTACAAATATCTAAAATATTATGATCAAGTACAGCTCCAAAATCCAGTAAAAACAGAATTTATCCTTTTAGGCCACTTTATATCAGAGCCCTCCATGTATTTTAGGACAGCTATTCAAGATTCAAATCCACACATTTCACTGTGAAACAAGACAAAAGCAAAATGGCATTTTAAAATGCTCTGAAAAGCAGGACAATATTCCTTCTTGCCCTTTAAAGTTGGGAGAAAGCTCTCTGTTATATTCAGGTAATTAAAATCTGAATCGGGCTAGTTGTCCTTGAATTAAAGAAGATTTGTGCAACTCCTGTGTGACAGGAGAGGATGGAGATAATTTTACTCCTATAGAGTAATTTTGGGGAAAAATGCATAAGAGTTATCAGCTTTTATTCTAATGGTGACAAAGATGGCATCTTTCGAATGATAGCTATGCATACCTGTATGACCCACAGCACTTTAAATCCCATTATTTCATATAAAAACTATTTTATATGCCAAAACAATCACCATTGTATCTCACTGCCTTCCAAACATTAGCTGATATAACTTCACAATTTTCTGTAAGGTAGATGTGTGCTTTTCAGCCAAGGCCTCCAATTACTAAAATAGATTATGCATTAACCAATTCTAAATTGATTAGTTAAACTGCTGCAAGCTATCAGCTGAGGAATGTTTCTTTTTCTTTTTTTTTTTAACTTAAAATATTTTCATTTAGCATAAGCTAACGCCTGTTTAAACCAAAATATGTGTCCACTCTGCTTTTTCTACTTATTACACTAAATCAGCTAACTATATGTTAAAACATTTGTGGTCAGACAAAGCATGAGACCTGTAATAGAGATTAATGATTCAATTTCAGCATGTGCTTACTGAAACACCAACTTTATGGAACGTTCCACTCATGTTTCTACAGGAATTAATATAAAAGACCACTGAAACTTTGGCAGACTGTGCTTTTTACTGTACAAAGATAAGCAAGGTGCTTATGTTAAGTATGTTTTTAAGTTCTTGTAAAATTAGACAAGTCCAACTTTTATTTTCACCAATCATCTCTGAAAACCTCCTGCAACAGAACCAACTACAGCCCAGCCAAATTTCAGTTTTTCAACACCTACCTATAAAATACTTAGGAGGCTTTTTTTTAACTTAGTCATCTTATTTAGGTAAGCAACAGGTTTTTTTTTATTTTTAGTTCTGAGTTTTGCTGGTTTGAAAGCAGAGTTGTGAGTCCCAAATATATCTGTATAAAACTCGTTATACCACTACTTGCACTGGACTGATGCAGATCCAAGGTGTTGAGGGTACTCTGTACCCAGTGAGTACAGAGCATTTTTGAGACATGCAACATCAACCATTAAGCTGTAAAGCACTATACTAAGCTCATGTCTATCTAAGGATTCCAAAGGAATCCATTAAAAACTATCTATCTATAAAATGTTCCTTGAGTAGAAAGTGTGAACTGAAAATCTTTGCCTAAGTTATTTCTGTGCCATGAAATTTCTGAATTTTAAGTTGTAAGTTGATCTTCATGCTAACCAAATAAATGTTATATAATTTGAATTAGAAACATAAGGCAATGCAACAAGTTCTGCTACTGTCTGAAGTGGGGAATCCTATGAATTTCAGCCTTAAAAATGGAGGCGGAGGGGGGAATCTGGAAGAATTGCCTGGCATTGAATTCTCTTATTAATTTAGATTTCAGAAGCTTCTGCCATGGTAAAACACACACTTTCACCTGATGACAGTAGTAATTATGGCTATTGCATCCACCACTGTTTTGAAAGCAGCTGTTGCCATCTGTTGCAATGACGCTGTAGGAGGAGTGACCAAAGAGTGCATTGGTTATATGGACAACCCGCAAATGATCTGTCTCTGATAATTGCTGTCCTGACTCCATGCATATCTTAAATATGCTTTCTAGGAGAGAAGGGACTATATTTTTCTCACCAGAAGATTCATATTTAACTGTTCTGCTTCATTCTCTGTTATTTTCATTATAAAAGCACGCTGTTCTCCCTCACATTAGTCTTAATATTCAAACTGTTCTATCATGATTTCACTGACTGTGAATGCCTGAATACTGCAATCAATTTCAAATGGGTTGCACAGCTTTACAACTACAGTTTTGTTTTTGTTTTTTTTAAAAAAAGAGTATGAAGTAAAACTTACATACTGTTCAGAGACATTTAAGTTAGTAAAAAAAAAAACAAAAAAACCCTGACTAAGAGGCACAATCAGGGCAGATCACCTCCCTTGCGGCACCTGTGAGCTACTACTATGAGCAAGCTGCACAAAAGGAATGAAGAGCTGAGTGTGGAGTGTGCTGAGTGTGCAGTTGGTTTGGTTTGTCATCTTCAGATGAAGTCACCTTTCTATTTAAAGGGTGCCTCTTTCTAAAGCATGATCCTGTTGTGGGGAACTTCATAAGGGCTGCACTTGGAAAACAACTTTGCGTGTATCAGCTTTAGCACTGAAGTTAGATATATTTAAAAGACATACCGAAATATAGGAATAGTCTTATAAATAAAATGCTAAATGTGATGATTTAAATACATTGCTCAAGATATTTTAATCCTGGGGTTTAATTTTTTAGGAAGGAGTTCGGACAGTAAGCCCAAGATGGATTATTGATCTTGTAGTCACTCACAATATGAGCTCACTATGATCCTAAGAGAATTATGAGGCATATAAAGAGGGAGCAACTGAAAGCTCCATGTCGCAGACCTGTCAGTCAGAATCAGGGAAGACACTGAAACAGAGAGGACATGGGAAAAATAAACCACAGAGTGGACCTGAAGCAGGAACAACTGTTAGGGGGACAAAAATCTTTGTGCTGTTGTCCTCCCAAAAAAAGGAGAAAGGTCAAGAAGACTAGGAAGAGACATGAACACTCAAGCTCTGAAAGGAAATGGCAGACCCAATGGTGTTGCTCTGCTCCTTTCCCTGCCCAGCAGGGAGACCCAGACAAGGCAGAGGACAGTGAGCCGTGCTGATCCTGGAAGGGGCAGTACCTTGTACCTTTGAGACAATTTCTCAGCAGGTATAAACTCCCGTAGCTTATCTGATCCCACAGTTTCAGTCACGTGAGATTCACCAAGTGGTCAACCCTACAGTGAAAAGAAAAGTGTTTAATAGGGTCGAGCCCCATATACATTCAAAGTGCTTTGCATACGCTAACTGAATCAAAAGGTTCAGTCTTGGAATTAATGTGGGTAACTGTTTACTTAGTTTTTCACATTTCCTACAAAAAGTTTCAGAAAAGGTTGTATTAGTAACAGTTCTCTGAAAGTGTACATCCATGCTCTTTGGTAATATGTAAAGCTAAAGTTCTGTTCAAGGGAAGCTTAAAGCCTTGCTCTGGGAAGGCTGCTCTGAAAGTCAGTTTCTTAAAATCATTTCTCCACTCATTTAAATATTTACCCTGGTTGTTATATAGTTATTCAAAATGCATTATCCAGAAATGTACATGGAGGGTAAAATAATGAAAAATGTAGGGGGAGAATACAACCACTAATAAACATTCATGCACAATGAAATAAAAGCATTCACTCAAAAAAAAAAGCAAAAAAAAATACAAATCTTAATCCATGTCACAAATAAAAACAAATGCATAACTTCGCAAATATTTTTGTGTTGTTGATGCTAGTGAATCCAAAGAATTAATATGTGCTGAGAGAGTTCCAAGACTTTTGTTATAACACCTGTGTTGGTTTAACAAAGACAAAAAAATCCCAAATTTGTGTGGGGTGGTCTGTTTCCAGGAAAATCTTAATCTCATACAGTAGACATGGATTATCACACATCATGAGGGAGCAAGAGAAACTTAGTGTAATATTTTCAAGCTGCAAATATAAGCCCTTAACAGCTGAAAAAAAAAGAATCACTTTTTGTTTTAATAAAATTGAAGTTTAAGGGCAACTCTTGTGAAACCTCAAACCATATCCATAGGAGGTTATTCATTTACTATTCAAAGATTACACCTGGAATGTGCACTTCCACAGCTGTGCAGAAAGATTTCTCCAAAGCTATGGAATAAAAATTCTAGAAAGATACCTTTTTCCTTCTCTGTGCCTGGGCCTTCTTTACAGGCTACTCAATCAATCCTATGTTCAAATTTTCCATAAATTTTATGTTTTTCCAAGTATTTCAATAACAAGTTACTAAATAGATTTGATGACACTAGAGAAACTCTGTGCATGAAAATGTTGAACTGTTTTCTTGTTCTTGAATTCTGGAAACAGCCAGCTAGATGGAATTCAGATACCTATTTCTGTTTGTACAGTGTCAATAAGAATTACATTGCTAATAAATACAATAAGAGAGAATCTGCCAAAAGGACAGATAATGACTTGAAAGATTTTTGTTTGCTTTCTTAAAATTCAAACTGGTGTTAATGATTAAATTCAGGCACAAATTTTGCTTTGTTTTAATTAGGTAGTCTTACAAAAATTGCCCCATTTTCCTTATCTGAAAAATGGACAATAATTCATGATTTTATGTACTTTTAGGCTTAAAAAGCAGCCTTGTTCATACAGCCATACATTATCATAAATTTAGAAACTACAGATTTGAATATGAGGTTTATTAACTAACTAGACATTGTAGCAAAATAGCTAGATCCTGCTAAAACATTCATACATCGTTCGCAACATTGCACCAGTTATATGGCCTTCAAAAACATATTACTTTTAAACCATAACTACAGCAATTACCCCAAATTCTTCTTTCTTCCCTCACAGGTACCTAAAATGTTTACCTTTACCCTCTGGACAGAACTCAAAGTTGTTAAATCTTCTTAAGCTGATGCAAAGAATTCCAGAGCCCTTCCCAGGCTGCGATTGTTTTTGCTATTAAATTCTGTAGAGTTGAGGCTTACATCTGCTATGAGTCACTGGGCAGGAATGTTACTGAGAAGTTGCAGTTATCAAGACTAAATTGCAACATAAGAAGGAGAAGACGGCAATTCTGTGCCTAACACAACACTTCTGAAATAAAAATAGACCAAAAATAACAAAGGATCATCCAGTCCCTTTCACTGCTCTGATCCGGGAAATTGCTCTCAGCATCATATTCAGCTATATATTCCCGTGCTTTCCTGACTCAGAGCCTAAATCTCTTAGGCTTCAGAGGTATAGAGAGAGCATGACTGACTCAACTGACTCAGAAATAAAACATAATCACTCAGACTAGAAGTTACATGTTAGATGTGATAAAATAAAAAGAAATCTACTAAAAAAAAAACAACAACCAACCAAAACCAAAGTAACAAACAGTACAAAGCCAAAGGGAACAAGAAAAAAAGGATAAAGAATCTTGTTTGATACACGCCAGTATTTTTTAGCTAAATTGGAAGGCACTCAGAAGCACATGATCTCAGTGACTTGGTTAGAAAAAATCACTTTATATATAAACTTTTTAGAGCCAGATGAACACATCAAAGAATGCTTTAAAATGCAATTCGCTTTGAGTGTTTGCCCTCCTTCTACGTTGGCTCTTCCAAAAAGTTTAATAAATGAGTATGCTTAAAGGAATGCTTCTGGAAGAAGTGAAATCTTAAGGATCTATTGAACAAAAGCAGTAAAAGGAGTTTTACATTCCACAATATAAATATTAACACCATCAACTTCCTTTTGAAGACTAATCACTGAGAGGAAGTCACACGCTTCTTCTGAATAATTAACTTCTGGTGTAGTATTTGGAATCAGTTTACCTGGCAGTATTTCTCTTTACTAATTACATTACATCAACTAATTAACTTCATACTTCTTCATATTTCAAATATTTAATAATTACAATAAATTTCTCATGAGTAACCTACACTGAGAGTCATTCAAAAATTCAAAATCATTCAGCAAGTCATTTTTACTGGGAATCTTATTAACGACTTTTGCAAGGAGGGAGATACCTGTTCATAGCGTGACTCAACTCTTAATCGATTGTTACTCAGTGGGTGGGCTCTGAATTTAGAAAGTGGGAGAAAAAGCATAGCATTTTAAACTTGGATTTATTAACCGTTTAAACAATTTATTGAGGGTTACAAGTAGATTCTCCATCACTTGAAGTCTTTAAACAAAGACTAGATGGCTAAAATGGATGGTTGTGGTTCAGTTAAACAAGAATTATATACAGCATCAAGTCAGAAATTTGTGTTATTCAAGAAGTCTATAGGCTACCCATCATCACAATGATTTTGCAAGAATAAACATACTAAATAGAAGACTCCCAAAGAGTATATAAATGGAAGTCATATAAGTACAAAAGGAAGAGAGAAAAGTCTTTCTTAGACCCGTTGGATACATCCGATATTGAAAACTGTCAAATGTCATAGGCCTTAACGTGGCCAGTGACAACCTGGCTGTTCAGACAAATTTTATTCAGATTTGCTGCTCTTGGGAGAGTTTGCACAAAAGTGAAGCAAAATACAGCAATGATCATTAATTACCCTTTAATCAGTTTTTTGACAAAAGTATGTATAAAGGATAAAATGCTGTTCCTCACTTAAATCAACATAAGAAAGGTAAAAACAGGCAGTTGTATTAAATCCATCTTATATCTTTTGTGGATGTTTAGGAGAAATAGCAACCACAAGAAATCAGTGGTCTTTGCTCCCATCGTATTAGCACTTTTAGCTGATTACTTCCTCAGGAATTTTATCTGACAGAAGTTTAACAGCTTTGGGCAATCCCAAACATGGATATAGGCTGGGCGATAAGTGGATTGAGAGCAGCCCTGCCGATAAGGACTTGGTGGATGAAAAACTGAATATGACCAGGCAATGTGCACTTGCAGTCCAGAAAACCAATTTTACCCTGGGCTGCATCAAAGCAGCACGGCCAGCAGGTCGAGGGAGGTGATTCTGCCCCTCTGCTCTGAGACCCCCAACATAAGAAGGACATGGGCCTGTTGGAGCAAGTCCAGAGGAGGGCGAAGAAGATGATCCGAGGGCTGGAGCACCTCTGCTGTGAGGACAGGCTGAGAGAGTTGGGGTTGTTCAGCCTGGAGAAGAGAAGGCTCCGGGGAGACCTTATAGACCTTTCTGGTACCTAAAGGGGCTACAGGAAAGCTGGGGAGGGACTCCTTATCAGGGAGTGTAGTGATAGGACCAGGGGTAACAGTTTTAAACTGAAAGAGGACAGATTTAGATTAGGAAGATTAGGCAGATTTATTAGGAAGAAATTCTTGACTGTGAGGGTGGTGAGGCACTGGCCCAGGTTGCCCAGAGAAGCTGTGGCTGTCCCATCCCTGGAGGTGTTCAAGGCCAGGTTGGATAGGGGCTTTCAGTAAACTGGTTTAGCGGAAGGTGTCCCTGCCCACGGCAGGGGGGGTGGAACTAGAAGATCTTTAAGGTCCCCAAACCATTCTATGATTCTAAAATCAGCAAACACAAGACAATGTGTTCATAATATCATGCTTTTATCATTCAGGCTCAAAAGAAGTTGCAAGCATGCAAGAAGCTTTCACAGTACAAGGAACCACCCTTTTTTTCCCCCCTGCTAAGCTGTGACGCTTGTGTTAAGCACCATTTATAAAATACAAAGCTTTACTTTTTCTCGTATGTACAATTTTTATTCAGGAAAGTTTTATATCACCTGCAGCTGTCATGTAAAAATATGGAAGGGTCAAAGGTTGTACAACCACAACATGGTAACTTGGTGTTTGTCAAAATGTACTTTCATTCCATCTGTTGCAAATTATTTTGTTTATGCTCTTTTCTGCATTGTTTTAGTTTGTGTAATGCTGAGGATAAAATAGAAAACATGTAATGGACTCCATTCGAGGATTGGCTGAAATCACATATTTGAAAATGTGCATTCAGCACTGTATATCCAACAACATGATAATTAAATGGTTTTTCACATACGGTAAATAGCAACACTAATAAAATGAAAATACTTTTAAATGGAACATGCTGCTTGGTTTTGCAACTTTGACACCAGGCTTTCTTCTGGGGGGGGGAACAAACCCAAACAAAAAAAAGGCCCAAACCCCAACCTGACTAACTCCATCAAAATTATGATGTCTGAGTAAATTTAACTCTGGGGGTTTGGTTTTTAACATACAAATTAGCAGCAAGGTGTTACTTCCATAATAATATATTGTTACTGAAACAGAACAGAGCTGAAATCAAACATAAGCCAAACTCGGTTTTATCACATAATCACAGAATGGTCAGGGTTGGAAGGGACCTCTGGAGATCATCTAGTCCAACCCCCCTACCAAAGCAGTTATCCAGGTCTCCCTGTATGGTGGCACAGCCTTCTAGTGTGTCAGCCACTCCTCCCAGTTTAGTGTCATCAGCAAACTTGCTGAGGGTATATTCTGTCCCCTCATCCAGGTCGTTGATGAAATTGTTGAACAAGACTGGACCCAGTACTGACCCCTCAGGAACACTGCTAGCTACAGGCCTCCAACTAGACTCTGCGCCACTGATCACAACCCTCTGAGCTCTGCCATTCAGCCAGTTCTCAATCCACCTCATGACTAAAAATCTCTGTATGTCCATGTTTTCACAGGTAGCCGCCTTTCCAAAAATAAGTGTGTATTTTTTAATACACTAACTTAAGAATTGCATGGTATGTTTACAAGAAAATCTGGTTAAGTAGTTGCTGTAATTGACAATGTGCCAGTTACCAGAATACTATTCTATCTTCCCATTTTAAGTGTATTCCACAAATAAAAGCATTGCGTAAGAGCTTCACACACATAATGCCGTGGGTGTCTGCATAGCTGACTGACATGTTAAATGGCTTCCAACGTTCCAGAGCAGACTACTGATTAAAGCGAGTACAACTCTATCTGCTTGAGTGGAGTTACTCGAGATTGTTCAACGGTTCACTTAACTATATTTACATTAGAGGTGGCCCACATATTCAAGAGAATAAAATGATCAAACAGCTACACTGGATTTAGGCAATGGTTTGGACTGCTGTAAAAAATTATATCCATTTTTGAAAGGTAAATATAGTTATTAGCTGTTAATATTTTACATTTATTTGGAGACACATATCAAAAACCAGTGTATGTCGTACTTACTTCTGCATTAATAAGATTCTCAAGATTCCTTCTTACTAAAGCAATCTGGCATTTCAGGGTTCCTTTAGAATAATCTACACCAGTTTAACATAAGTCCTAGTTAGTCAAATGACAGCAACTCTCTTTCGTGCACTGCCTCATTTACATACAAGAAGCTTGCACCAAAGGATTAAAATAGCTCCAAAACAAGATCAAATTAAATTGACATGCTCCTGGGAGTACAAATCCCTAAAGTTCACGGGATGATGATGATGGACCTCCCTGATGCAATTCTGGTTATTCACAGGGAAGCACATGAAAAAGTCCTGTTGTACCCAACACAACAGAAATCAAAAAAAGGGAGCAGCATCATTGTTCACTATTCCAATTCTCCACTTACTCAGTACTACCTTTTTCTGAGGGTTACTGATTTTTTTGTCTCTCTGTAGGATATTGTTACATTCTTCCTGTATTTCAGGTTTCCGCTTCTTTCATTCCACTGACATGAATAGTTCCATGAGGTAATATCCAGAGTCACTGCAGTAGTCTTCAGGCTGCAGGCAAGCTACCTTAGTGTACGTGATCCACCACAGGCTTCAACCTTTGAAGCAGATAGTGGCCATTGTTGTTCCACTTGCCCATTCCTTTAAGGAATATTGTGGACCTGCTTATGCGTGACAGTTAGCCATCTCTCTCGTACAATTTATAAGTAATATTTTACTTTTTCAACCTTGGGTCAGTTAGAGTACTACAAGCCAATACCTTTCTTACTTTTGGACAAATAAGAACCTTCACAGTATTTTAAAGCTCTTGATTCTTTTAACATGCTGTCTTCAAAATGCTTGCCACAATCCTAACAAAAGCAGTGGTAGAAATAGATTACGCCAAAAATACAGAAGTACATTTATAGTAGGTGAACTCTTCTTCAGTTTATATAAATACCTTGCACAGAGCAACCAGGGTCTTTGACTGCAACCTGATGTGTATGAATAACACATCTCTAAAACTTGCATAATTGCATGATGAATTTGAAATGTTAGAGCAATAGATGTAATTCCCTGACGAGGCCAAGAGATAAGCAGAAAAGAACTTCTTAAATACTCTGAAATGACAGAATGAATGCACTTATTTTTTAGTGTATGGCTATAACATGCAACAATAAAATCCAATTTTTAAATAATTATAAAATCCATTTTTTAAATAATTCACCTCATTTTTGTGTAGTATTCTAAGAAACAGGTGCATAATTTAGTCATTTCAGTCACTTCATAATCTGTCATTTCAGATATGATACAGAAATCAGCAACACACCTTCATTATCATGGATGATAAGATCAGCAAATTCAACATATTTAGACATTACTTTATCACACTCTAAATATAGCAACCCCCCCCCCATTCTTATTAGAAATATAAAATGAGCACTGCCTCCCATCTTTTTCAGTAGACAGTAGCAAAGACAGTATTACTAGATAGATGGAACACATCAGCAAAGTGAAAGATCTAACAAACATCTATATCTGCACACATCTCCTTTGCAGAATATAGAAAAACGGTGGATTTGGTGAAGGACCAGAGTAATTTTTTAAAAAATCATCACAGTAAGCTCCATTGCTTGTGTTTGTCTTCCATTCATTAACCCCAAGATTGTAATAAACATGAATTAAGCTATGTTGTGAGGAAATGTATATGGCAGACTAGTGACTTGCTCAAGACCTTCATGCGAGAGCCACTAAGAGAACGTGGCCCATAATCTGCTGTCTCACAAGAACAGCTTACATACCCTGCCTTCTCCTGACTGCCTCCTTCACCCATGAAGCTTCCTGCCAGCCTCAGTTTTCCTTTTGTTCTCTCCAAAGACATCCTTCTCCTATATGCTACTTTGTAAAAACTACGTAATAGCTTTGTAAATGTGCAACAACTAATCCCTCTTCCTCAGTAACTATCAATTCAGTGTTGTTACTCATCTGTACCAAGCATAATCAACAGTATAACTGAAACCAACTGAAAATCTCTACTACCCTCTTATAATCAGAAAAAAAAAGGGGCCACAAAAGCAATTTCATTAGAAATGTGAGAGAAAGATTTAGATTACAAAGTTATTTAAAACACTTCACAGTTACTCTAATTTAAATCCTTGCATATATATATATATATATATAGTCATTGGACAGGCCAGGTCATCGTACTTCACTCAGTACTTCTATATTTGGAAAACTTCCTGTATCAGGAAAGCAAATATCTATTTCAAAAACATTATTGTCAGAGGATGAAATGCAGTATATCATAAAAATAATCCACCCTCTGTAGCTACAGTGGAATTCCTTATGATAACTTTTTAATAAAAAGTCAACACATAGTAGATTATGAATGTAAAGCCATGTAATCATTAAGAATTTTTTATTTTTCTGGATTGGATGTTCACTATCAAACTGCATAGTGGCTATAAAATGAGCTACAACTTTTTCAGATTTTTTTTCCATTTAAAAAAATATGAACATATGAAAATAAAAATAAAAATTAGGTGGCTTTGAAGAATTCACTGCAGCTTTTATACACTAACTATTTTAATGCTGATATGTTTTCAACATAACTGAAGCCATATAGTGTAGAGAAAGCAGTTGTCCAGCTCTGGAGCCCGCAGCATAAGAAGGACATGGGCCTGTTGGAGCAAGTCCAGAGGAGGGCCACGAAGATGATCCGAGGGCTGGAGCACCTCTGCTGTGAGGACAGGCTGAGAGAGTTGGGGTTGTTCAGCCTGGAGAAGAGAAGGCTCCGGGGAGACCTTAAAGGGGGTCTACAGGAAAGATCAGGAGGGGCCCTTTATCAGGGGTGTAGGGACAGGACCAGGGGTAATGGTTTTAAACTGAAAGAGGGCAGATTTAGACTAGCTATTAGGAAGAAATTCTTTACTGTGAGGGTGGTGAGGCACTGGCCCAGGTTGCCCAGAGAAGCTGTTGATGCCCTATCCCTGGAGGTGTTCAAAGCCAGGTTGGATGGGGCTTGGAGCAACCTGGGCTGGTGGGAGGTATCCCTGCCCAGGGCAGGGGGGTGAAACTGGATGATCTTTAAGGTCCCTTCCAACCCAAACCATTCTATGGTTCTATGATTCTATGAATATGCAGGAATGACTGCTATCAGACACATTTTAATTTTCAATTACAAAAGAAAAAAGTAGAAAGTATCTCCAACCTTTTCCTCTTAGAATGAACTCTTAAACAGTTGCAAAGTATCTTTCACTCTCTACACTCAGAACCAAGCAAAATAATATTAAAAAAAAAAATTTAATTGCAAAATGGAAAAAAAAATGGGGCTAGGCAGAGAGGCCTGAGAATTCTTAGTTCCAAACTTTTCCTTATAACATGCGGTGGGGTTACTTATATCTTTCATATTCTTGTCCTTTGATTTAATTCAGAGGGAAAAATTTATGTGGTATTTGTAAGCTGTGCAATCATTTTATCTTTCTTCTGCTCACTTTTAATTTTTTTTGTTTGTTTCAGTGTAGCACATATTTAGATTGTGACTTCACAAATCTAAATAAAGTGGAAGTGGCTAGACAACATCATGATATAGAATTACCACCCAAGATATTACGAATTAAAGGTTGTTCCTACTCACTTTTCTGAGGAATTTGCAGATATGCCAGTTTAACTCAAATCTGCCATTTCAAAACAGCTGAAGTATTTTATTTCTTCTTGGATTGCTTTTGTTAGCCAAGGAATAAACTGAAGATGTTACTAGACTGGAAATAGAAAAAAAAAAATAGATGAGACTACCTAACTAAGAATACGGTGTATCAAATATAATGTTGAACTAAACAACAGAGACATCCAGATTAAGCACTGTATTTGTAGGTTGGTTGTGAAACTGGATCTTAATTTCTTAAGAGTGAAATAGTACTTATGACCTGGCTAACTTCTGTGCTATAGAGACCTCTTTAAAATGGTTTTCAAACTGGGCTTTAACTGAGCCTGACTTTAAAGGGGACAATGACAAAAATGTGGTCCTAAGGCTTCTAGGCAGGGCAGCAGTGGTACTCCTGATGTGTTTTCGTTATGTGAAACAAGCATGCTTAATAAAACCAGATTGGTTATGCCCTGTGGCTCCATCCCATCACTTTATAGCACCAGATTTGATACTAGTCTCTATTATTTTACTCGAATGTAACACCTCGAGTACATATAACAGCAAGTATTACAGACTGGTGAAATAATAGCCATATCAAGACGATTACTTTCCCCACCCATACAGATGAGGGGAAGGTTTACAACAGGGATCCTGTCCACTCTTCAGATGAGATTCAGGTGCTTTTCCAGGGTCTGATCAGGTTAGCTCTAACCAGGTCTGACCTATCTCCCAATTACTCTTCTTTCCTTTATTGCTTCTGATGGCTATTATGCTGGAGTGGATCGTCAAAAATTGCTTTCTTCTTCGCTGGTAGTGAACTGGCTAATCCTTGATCAGCCTAACACTTGGCTTTGGGGTTTTAAATGCCTGTGCCTCTGCCCTGCACCTACTTAGTTTATTATCAGACCCCACATGAATCAGTGGACACTTTATCTTCCTGTATAAATCAACTCAAAACTCTTTGTTAATGCCTTAAAAAATCTTTCCAATCCAATGTTACAAAAAGAAAGAAAAACTACCTTCAGTATAGTAGCCTGATAGTCACTGTGTATCCATATTATGGTAGACTAATCATTTTTGGCCAGTTTCATCTTTGCAGCAAAAAACACTGTCACAAAATCTGAAAAAAAGCAGACAATTACTATTTCAATGGAATGTCCTATTAATTACTGCCTTTGTTTCAGGGCCTCTAAAAAATCTCCTCCCCAACTACTCCTTATATGTCCTCTGTCTCAGTAAAACTTTAATCCTTCACCACTTCTTGTCTCTAGTCCTTGCATGCCTGTATTTTGTTTGCTTTCTTTCCTTTTCACTCTGGAATAATAAAGTAAAATTAACAAGATACAGCCAGCAGATGCGCAAGGAAAAATTCATCACATGTCTCTGACATGCTTTCAATTCTAATTAAATTGGTCTATCTCGAAGATAATCCATTCAGTTTCTGTGAGGGTGCATTCATTATCACGTCTGCTGATGGAAGCACTTACAACAGAAATCTTTGTAGGAGGAATTAGTTACTGTCAATCTAGAGGCTCATTAGCGTTGACATAGGACTTCCCCCAAAAGATATACTTTTTTTTTTTTTTTAATTACCAAGACATTCTTTAAGCCATATTAGTTTTGGCTCACAGTCATTCCCAAATCCTGAGATGCTATTTTATAACAGTAGTGGAGAACCACCTACTGGAAATAATGCTTCTTGCAGTGCAATCCACGATTCCTTAATGCTTATTGTACCTTCTTTTCAGTCCCTGTCCCCAATGAAAAATGGCTTGGAGGAGCTGGTACTGTTTTATGTCTTTGGAGCACCATTTTGGTTTTGGTTTTTCTTTTAAAGAACAGGCTTGCAGCCAACCCCAGAAGAGGGACGGCAAATAAGAAGAGAAAAATCATCCCGCAAATGTCAAGCGGGAATCAGCGCAATGATGCTGTAAGCTCCTATGAGAGACATACTACCAATATATGACATTCTGTGGTGAGGAAAATATGCAGTTATGACACAAAAGGGACTACAGTAAAGACATTGTAACTAAAACATACTAAAAGCCATTTAATTTATTGGTTTTCCTTAACAGTGTATCATATTTTCAGGTAAGATTTTTTTTTTTTCTTGCAGGAAACAATAGGAATGAGGGAGCTGTATTTTAAGAATAAACTACAGCCACAAAAATAATGATAGCCATTGCATTAAGGCACTAATTTCTCTTTAATTCTGCCTCCATCTGCCGGGCAGTGGGAGCTATGCCACTGTGACAATATAAAGCGTCTTGCCAACAGCAACACTGCCAATGTTGTGCTGAATATCCAGACATGGTACCCGAAAAAAAAACCTGGTAAATTAACTACTTTATTAGCTGCAGAATTGCAATACAGATGAATAATACATATTCATTACATAGAGGGCTTCCATGAAGTTGTTGCAGATTCTTTTTAAAGTGATTTCAGTTATGCATATACAGTCATACAGCACATCATAGAAATGGGAGGAAAATGCAGCTGTAACAGGCAGTCTTATGCTCACCTCTTCCAAGCACTACCTATTGTCCAGAACTATTCCTTTGAAACAGGGGCATCTGCTAGAGAAAACAATGATATTTTCAGTGAAACACTTTTATTTCACAGGTTTTCCAATCATTTAGTTCCTTTCCTAAATTACTGATAGATTCATGTGTCATTGAAAAGCATTCATGCGTCATTTATTTTTTGGTGGAGTAAAATATGTTGGTATAAGTGCTAATAAGGGAGAGATGGGAGGGGTAAACTACATTTCCACATTGCACTGCTAGAATGTTTCTCGCCTAGGATGAATTGTGAGGCCTATGTAAATATTTAATGTTTCTGCTTTAGAAACTCAAGTGTATTGGAAATGCTGAAAACAGTAACTCATTTTTCCTATTCTGATAACAAGGGGCAGTCTCCTCAACTGAAAGAAATATGAATAATATCAGCTTTACTGAAACAGAAATCGAACATCCTGAGTACGTTATGCAAGTCCGGACCCCTGAGGACTAACAAGAGGAACATCTGCTAAATAGAAGTTTATCTGCCTGGAACAACCAAGTGATTGGAGTGGAACAGTCAAGCACAGCACAACTATTACCCACCACTATTTTTTTAAATGCCAAATCCTTCTAGTTTTTCCTTTATTTTTGTTTTCCAAAGGAAAGTTTTAAGGAGAGTATCTGTAAACTCCAAACAAGTAGCAAAACACGAATAACGGCCCTGCAGAAAAAGAAGGAAAAAAGGTAGAACGGATTACGTTGATTTCCACCTTTTCACCGCTGCACTTTCAGCTGCGACTTCTTACAGGAGACCAAAAGCAGACAGACAGAAGACGACTCTGCAAGTCGATGCTGCTCCAAAGGAGGACAGGATCTGATCCTCACCCACGCTCAGGGTTCTGACGTGATTTTACTAGTCTTCCCGTCACGTAACGTAATTTATAGAGCTCACCATCGTTTTCGTATTTTATTTTACAACCAAAACGAGCCCCAGGCTTCGCAGCCCGCCTCAGCCCGGCGGGGGACAGGCGCTGACCCTGTCAGGGGGCTGGGCGGTGCCCCGCCTGGAAAACTACCGTTCCCAGAAGGCATTGCGCCCCCGGGCGGGCAGGCGCGGGCCGGGCTCCTCGCGCAGTGCACGCTGGGATTTGCAGTTTTGGCCTCTCCCCCCCGTCCCGCGGCGGCGGCGCGCAGGGAAGGGCGGGAAGAGCCGGGGCTGGTGGCGCATGCGCAACGCGGAAGGGCATCGGCGGGGCGGAGGTTACTAGGTAACGGTGTGTATCCGTCCGCTGGGGGCCGTCTCCCGCACCCTTCGCGGAGCGGTGGCCAAGATGGCGGCGGCCGGTGAGGGAGG
>NW_009648118.1:1968973-2016867 GCF_000708025.1 Charadrius vociferus | reverse complement strand
AGAGGCACCGGGGGGATTACCCGATCCTCCGGCCCCGTTAGCGGCGAGGAGAGTCGCCGGGAAGGGCTGAGGTACGCGGCTGGGCGGGCTGGTAGCGCTGGGCATCACTCCCGTGGTCGGGGTGTTTGAGTTTGCAGGTCTCCTGGCGCCTTGCTCGTGTGAGGGCTGGCCGGTGCAACGAGGGGGGGACGTCTGCTCCTGTGTGATGATACCGTAGGGTTGGCAGTACTCTATAGGCGTTTAATGGGTTAATGCTAAATTAATGCTCAGTGAGGAGCGCGTGTCTTAAAAAGCTAGCCTTAAATGTTTGCTCCCGGTTTCAGTCTTTATGGTTCTATGATGGCTTTTTACAACTTTTCGATTCCCCTTTTTTAATTTTCAAAAGTTTCTATGTGCAGGGTTAAGTGCTCTTCAGAGCTGTTGCAGTTCTCATCAATGCTATAAGAAAAAAAGTCATAACTAACTCCACTGTTAAAAAAAAATTAAAATATATCTTTGGTTTGTTAGCATGTTTTGTAGTAATACTTTTGAGCAATTTGCATGTTGCTGTTACATGTACAAAATGTTTTGACTACAATCTTACGTGTTTTGACTATAATCTTATGTGTTAGCTTATTATTACTGTAGAAAATATACTTGAAAGTCTTTTTTTTTTCCCAAGTCCCTAGTAAATGTAAGGCAGTGTGTACATGTTCAAATAGAGCTTTTATGCAGATTTTATAATGTGCAAGGAGCTGAGATTGGTAATGGGTTGCTGGATGCAGAAATAGCATAACGGGAGGATACCAAAGCTTTTATGAGAGGATTTATTCTGGAAATAGCTGGTAAAATGAAAAGTAAGAAAAAATACAAATTAGTGAAGTGTGCCTGAGAAACACAGCTTCACAGGAGAGAGTTTCATCTCTAAGAAAAAAGCTGGCTGAATCTCTGTTTATAACTGAGTTGAAGGGATAAAATATCACGATAGCTCTGTGATCTTATGCTTACTTGAGTATAACTCATTTGGAAATATCAAAGACTATAATATGAATGTTTAGAGACTTACTCTCTGGGAAGGGCACAATTCTATTAGAACACTTTAAAATCTGCTTGCTGGAATTAATCAGGATAATATTTTTGAGCGGTAGGGTGCATTGGTGTATGCCTTGTTTGAGAATATTATTCAGAATATTCCGTCTGTGGCAGTGAATTTACCTCAGAAGTAATCAGAGACTCCTACAGCAAAGATAGCTGAAGATAACTATTCACATTTGTTTAATTTAAAACTTTCAGAAAAGCTCTTTGTGTTATGTAAAGCTGCATACTGCCACTTCTTGTTTTTACAGTGGAAGGTAGGGGAAAAACTTATTTTGCTATGGTTTTTGTAAAAATTATATAACATGATGATGAGGAAACAGCTTACTGAATTGGACTGTAAACCCAGATGGCCTATAATCTTGTCAAGATGAACTCATTATGCTTAGTGGCACAGGTCAGGATAGAGTGCCAGTTGAAGTGTTGGGTCTTGTACATCTACAAAGCTCAACAGTTTATCTGTAACTGAAGAAGGTTCTTACAAAACTTAACTGTTTTCTAAAATAAGCTAAACTGGTAACTAGGCATTTGTTTTGAATGCTTGTCAAATTTACCTTGACTTGGCAGGAGAGCTTCCCTGTGAACATTTCATAGGGTGCTTGGGCTTCTACCTGAAAACAAAGAAAATGTGAAAGGGCATTGTGTTCTTATTTTCTAAATAAATCTGACAGTTCACCTGGGTGAAAGTTGCACAGAAGGTGTGGTTTTACAGTTGATCTGTCTGGGTTTCGCTCCTCCTGATGACATGGCTTTTATTTGCCTTCCTTTAGTCTACAGATAGTTCTTATATAGTCATAAGTTTAGCCAGATCAGGGAGCTTATGCAATTGAGAACTTATCTGTTTGTTTGTTGGGTTTTTTTTAATTTTGGTTTTGTTTGTTGGCTAGTTAGTTTATAGATGGTACACTCTGATTGCAGGGCCTAGTGGACACTTCTGTTGGGATGAAGAAGGGAGAATGACTGAATGTGCAAGGACAGTAGGGCACAGATCTACCAGTTCTCAAAGTAGCAGGCACTGAGTTATACCTGTGTTACGATTCTGATTGTGAGATGGAGAAGCTGAATTACTCCTTACAGTGTTAGTGTGGCTTAGGTTGGTACACTGTGGAGTGGAGATGTGGTTATGGTTTAATGAGCATACCTGGTAGATCCCACTTCCTTAATAGTATAGTAATAGGCTGTGTTTGCATGAAAGCACTGCTTTGTGCAAGGGCACCTACTGAGAATGCTGTGCTGTGTGATTTTGATTGAATACTATACCTAAGCGAGATAGATGCACTAGTACAGCTTTTAAAATTAATTCAGGATTAATTTCTTTTTCTGGAACTGATTATAAAAAAACCCTTCTTAGACACTTCTTAATCTTGAGATTTAGGTGATTTCTTCATCCGCACTGTGTGACATCTTAGTATGAAAATTAATAGTAGGTAGGTTGCACTAAAATCTTTAGAAAGACTGTTTTTTTGAACATCTGTAACAGGACTTCATAGCTGTTATAAAGAAAAAGTTTGTAGCTTCGTGCAGTGGAAGTGTGCCAGCAGCACTTAAGCTGCATAGTTTTTATAGCAGCCTAAGAGTATAAACAGTATGTATTCTTTACCTTTTTCAACAGGCTAATCTAGTTTTACTGCTATAAAGGAATATTTTGTTTCTGATCTTTATCATCTTTTTTTATTACTAATGTCAAAACTAGAAGTGAAAGTGGAAACTTTAATCATACAAATTGCTTTATACTGCCCAGAATGACACTATTAGGGAGCAGCAAAGCTTCAGGAAACCTATATTATTTTGTTTGGTTTTGCTAGCAACTGTAAGCGTCGTGGCATTCACTGCTTAAATTACTTAACCTGTAGTAAAGAAATAAAAATCCTTTTATTGATTTCTATTTTCCGTGTATGGTATCCAGTATCCCCCTTCAGTGCTCTGTTGTCAACATCTTAGTGTTGAAATCAATGTGAAAGTTTGACGTACTGGGTCTCCAAAGACACTGTATCAAATAGACATCACCCTGGACCTGAAAGTGCAGGCTTTATGAATCATAAAGTAGTCTTTCCAAGCAAGGTATAGTGTCTTTTAAAAGTGAGGAAAATTGAGAGCCTCAAAAAAAAAAAAATCTTTACTTTCTAAGAGCAGGGATGAAAACAAAAAGGTAAAAAAAAACCTAAAAAAAAAAAACCAACCCAAACCCAGAACTACTTCTTGTTTAATTTTTAATGCCAGTATCTGTGTTCTTCTCACTGTTACATTTTCAGTAACACTGTTTAGTAAACGGGTTTTAGTTTCCTAAAATAGCCTTGTGTTTGCATTTTATAATGAATATGTAGTTGTCATCTCAGATTATGAATCTTTAAAATATTCTACATTAAACTGATTTTAACACAGCACGTTTCTTTCAGCTGTTTCTTTTAGATTCTTTTTATTGATTGCTTGTCATGGCAACAGGAGGTGGTCCCTTTGAAGAAGGCATGAATGATCAGGACTTGCCTAGCTGGAGCAATGAGAGCCTTGATGACCGACTGAACAACACGGTATAATTCATCTTATCTTTCAGTTGCCATATTATGCTGCATGTTAAAATTACCAGGTAGATTCTTTTAGTGGCAGGTAACAATGCAAAACCCTAAGCCTTGTCGGTACACCTTTACAGGTAAGTATCTGCAAAACCAATACAAATAATTGAGGTGGATGTAAGCAAGCACTAACTGTAGTTCAGAGGCTGTGATGTCTGTAGATGTATTTATGGGAAGCGTTTTGGGTAAATAAAGCAGCTAGACACAGAAGTGTTGTAGGTGTCATGAAAGTGAAAACGAATTTTAAAAGTTCTAAGCTTCTGAAGAGTCTTCAGCAAAGAAAAATACAATTTTAGCGTCATTTGAAATTAATTTAATGCATTGTAGAATGAAATGGGTTTAAAATTTCCTGACAAGGTATTTTTAATTTATGCAGTGGAGAAAATTATGTTTTGTAATGTGTTGTTTGCTCTAGAAAACTTAGTGCATATTTTGATACTGGTTTTATTTTTACTTCTAAAATAAAAGTAAACTCTCTTTCACTGAATTAAAACGTGTACTTTTTATCTATATGGGTAACAAATACGACCTTTTTTCTTTCTTTTCCTTCCCCTTAAGGACTGGGGAGGTCAACAGAAGAAAGCAAACAGATCTTCAGAAAAAAACAAGAAAAAGCTTGGTGGGGAAGCTGAAACAAGGCTTACTAATGATATATCTCCAGAATCCTCACCTGGAATGGGACGACGGAAGACCAGAACTCCTCATAGTTTTCCTCATGCTCGATACATGACCCAGATGTCTGTTCCAGAGCAGGCTGAACTAGAAAGGCTTAAACAAAGAATAAACTTCAGTGATCTGGATCAGGTTTGTAAGAATAGTAGCTCCCACTAAAAATATGACTTCAAAATGTATTCAGCTATCTCTTAATAATTTGACAGATAAGTAAAGAAGCTTTCATAAGTGATTAAGGTAAAAAAAAGCTTATAGGCACCATGGGAGCCAAATAAAAATTCTGGTTTTGAACTTGAGAAAATTACGGAAAGTTCAGGACCATGGCTTTCCTATGCTTGAGAGTATGCTAGCTGTCTTCCCTTTCTTCCTCTTAATTGTTAACAAATTCCTGTGTCCTCAGATAGGCATTTCTTACTTGTCATACTTGTCTGCCACTGGAAAATATCTGTTACCTGATTTTGACAGTCTGTTCTTGAAGCACCAGTTTGTGATTCTGGACATTGTTATCCTTGTGAATTAAGCAGAAGAATAGTGTTAAAAACTGCTCCTCAGTAGAATGTAGAGAAATGTGTGTGGCATGAATTCTTGAGCCATAACTGCTTCTTTGGGAATATGGCACATTCATCCTTCCTTTGTCCAAAATGATGAAAAGTATGAGGGATTAATTCTTTGGTAACAAAGCATATATTTGTGCTAACAGTTTCAGAATAGAGGCTTGTTAATCTTTG
Source organism: Charadrius vociferus (assembly GCF_000708025.1). Lineage (NCBI taxonomy): Eukaryota > Metazoa > Chordata > Aves > Charadriiformes > Charadriidae > Charadrius > Charadrius vociferus. The sequence goes on along the minus strand of NW_009648118.1, from coordinate 2,011,823 downwards.
CCAAAGTTTGTTGTTCACTTGTTTGGGTTGTGAAGATTCTTTCAAATGCAATTCATTACTTTGACTTCAAATATAAAGACTGGACGTAACTTAATCCCCATTTACATTACGGCAACAAGTTGCTATTCAGGAGGTTCTAAAGAAAAGCTGAAGTTATGAGGTATCATATTCTCCAAATGAATGTGTTGCTTTTTTATTATTATTATTCCAAATGTACCTGGAGAAGTAGGATGCCTTTCACTGCAGTAAAGGTGGAGGCCACAGCAAGGGTGAGGAACTAAGCTCTGAGGAACTGCAGAACACTTCTGCTTCTCAGCTGGTCTGTGAGGGTGGTCTTGCTTTCTGAAAACTATATGGCAAAAATCACCAGCACTGTCTTCAGCTAGGTTTTGTCTAGTCAATGACTAATAAGATAACTTTAAAATCAGTCTAAAAATACTGCAGAACTGGTAGTCCAAGCAGTGAAACTAATCAGTGTTGAGAATATATTGGAGGGGGGAAAAAAGCATTTGTTCTTTTTTGTTTGTTTGTTTATAGAGAAGCATTGGAAGTGATTCTCAAGGCAGGGCAACGGCTGCTAACAACAAACGTCAACTTAATGAAAACAAAAAGCCATTCAACTTCCTATCGCTACAGATAAACACTAACAAAAGCAAAGATCCTGCCTCAGGTTCCCAAAAAAAGGAAAGTGGGGTGTCAGTGCAATGTAAAGAGTTGTTTGGAGCTGCTCTAAGCAAGGATTTCTTACACAATTGTCAAGTCTCTGCTCAAGAAGATGGAAGGGGAGAACCAGCTATGGATAGTAGCCAGGTATTTACATAGCCTATAAAATCTACAGAATATTGACTTTTGGGTTTTAATTACCTTGTGACTTTTCAGTGCATTTTTCTAAATTTCGGAGAAGTATAACTGTTAAATCTTTATTGGCAATACTTATCTTCCCGCTGTTTTAAAAGGCAACTTGAGGAAAATGTGAAACCAAACTTAATCATGTATTGTTCTTTAGAAATCTGCTTACTGGTAACAGAAGCAGTATTAATTTTCAACTTAGAGGTTGGTTCTTTTTTTATATGGTTCCAGTAAATGCTCTCACAGTTTAATATTTCATACGTTAATGAGCCTCAATTCTGTTTTAGTCTATGTCGACAAGAAGCCCTGTGCTTCAGCCTTGCAACTTCACGCATGCATAAATCTATCCTTATAAAAGCTGTTGACTTTTAACTGCTTGCAGAACTGTGCTTATAGGATTGAAAGTACTAGTACGTCACCCTTTAATTACTACTTTGCTGTTGCTGTCACTGTGTCTTGTGCATTAAATACGTTAAAGCTGTAGCTGAATGCATTCAGTAATTTCAGTGTCTTTACAGATTGTGAGCAGACTAGTTCAGATTCGCGACTATATTGCTAAGGCCAGCTCCATGCGGGATGATCTTGTAGAGAAAAATGAAAGATCGGCCAATGTTGAGCGTTTATCACACCTTATAGATCACCTTAAAGAGCAGGAGAAATCCTATCTGAAATTTTTGCAAAAGATGCTTGTAAGTCTGAGAACGTAATTTATTTGTTTCTGCACTGTAAGCTTTTTTAGGAGTTGACCATTGATGTTTTGGTGGTGCTACTGGGGGTGTTGGTTGTGATATGTAGTACCTTCCATTATTCAGTTTTACTGCCCCCTTTATATAGCTTTTGATTTATGCCAATGAAATATTTCAGGCTAGAGAAAATGAGGAGGATGATGTTCGGACTGTAGATTCAGCTGTGGGATCTGGTTCTGTAGGTGAGAGCACATCGCTAAACGTAGATGTGCAGTCTGAGGCTTCAGATACCACGGTAAGCTGCCTTTTAGTAATTAAGGTGTTAGAAATGAAGACTTTGTTTTGGTTTGGTTTGGTCCTGATTGTTGTGATAGTTTCATAGTCTGCAGTTCAATTAAAAAATACTAAATCCCCAAAGACTCTGTTCGGGAGATGTTCATGCATGTGTGGATTTGGGGTTTTTTAGATATGGGGGGGAAAAAATTAACGATTCTGTCACAACAATATATCATGATTAGTTTTTTTTAAATCTTTAGTCTTTCTTCGAAGTAGGATAAAAAGTTAAATGTTTCCTTTGGCAGAGCATGCACTGTATTGATGTAGGAAGGAATAGTTTTCTATACAATTTTTCACCTATGAGTTTGTTTCTGTTAGTGGGGAAGATTTGCTGGTGTTGGGTGAGGAGAGGGTTAGAAATGAGTCTTTAGTGGGCCGTTGCCCAAGCGTCTTTCTAGTAATATGGTAGTATTGCTCTAACACAGAAGTTTCTCTCCTTTTTTCGAGAGGAGCACCTTTTAGAAAATGTGTTCTGAATTTAGTTTTGACATATGCAAAGAGTCGTCCTTTCTATTTATAAAAGCTTTTTATATTAACATGCTAAACAATTCTTGTAGTAGATACAAAAGCATTTTAATAACTACTTATGTTTTTACATCTTTAATACTACTATACTGAGAAAAAGTACTAGAGAGCTAGCTGGTACTCCTTGGCATAGTTAGTACTCTGAATGTTCTACAGATAAGGACAATTTACATGTTTGGAAGTAAAACAGCAGTTAAAACATTAAGAAGTTCTTGCAATTATTTTTAGCTTTCTAAGAATTCTTTCTATCCTTGTAAAGAAATAAAATGATAGACATGTAAGATGTACTTTTAACTTAAAAAAAATTAATTTATAGACATGTAAGATGTACTTGTAACTTTAAAAAAAATAATTGATAAATGCAGAAAAAGACCAGTACCATTTTTAAGAAATATGTGTGTAAACTTGCTTTTTTCTTCATCTTTATTGCAAAATGGGGTTTAGTTTTGATATTTCGCTCTTCATTTTGCATCTAATTTCTCTTTACATGCAGCTTCAGTATGTTATGTGCAGAATGAATACTTCTAGTCCTATAAGGTTGATTGCTATATGGAGCCTTATTGTTATGAAAGTTCTAAGAATGACTAAAAATGTCTTTGCTCTTTAGTATATTTTATTTGATACTAGTTTTCATTATTTGACAAGATACAAGTGGGTAGGTTTGTAACTTAAAAATGCATGCTAAGTTGGAGCACATGTTGAAAATCTAACATACTAAACTATTTAATAAAGGAGGTATCTTTTAGTTTGAGCATTCGGCCCCGCATTGAGGACAAACTAGGGAATTCAGCTTCACAAGAACAGGTTACAGACATTGATGTTACAGCAAGCCCTAAAGGGAAAAGTGACAGAGCTGCTCTGAATGACAGGGAAATCTGGCCTTGTAGGATTAATAGCCAAGAACATGGATTGCCTTCAAAGGTACACTTCAAAATATTATTTTAGCCTCAAATAGGTTTTGTACATGCTGATTTTGTTGTTTTGTTTTTTTTTTCCTCCTGTTAACTGCTTCAAATGTATTTGTTACTTACAGTGAATGTTCCCATTTGGCCTGCTTATCTGTATCCAGCTGTCTTTTCATTGAATGAGTTGTCTTTGCCTAGACTTTTTTTTCCCTTTAAATAGAAATGTTTGACAACTTTCTCTTCTGAAGTGTCAACATTGACAGAGAAAGTACTACATGTAACTCTGTACAGCAGGTGTTCTGATTTTATGTAGATGATCCTTCCAGTTTTGCTGTTCTCTTTTGGGGAAAGCATATTGTAAATGTGACTTTTAGACACTTGTCATGTTTACACTAATAGTCTGCCCATGCAAATTTAAGCTAATACCATATAGAGAAAATAAATTAGAGAATAGTAGCCTTAACTTGTTCCACAAATGTTTTTGTATAGCTGTTTATTTAAATATTTGTTTGGAAGGGGGAAGACTAAGGGCTTGGAGTCTAAAATTTCTTTTGTTATCTGTTACCAGCTTTTCTATGGCTTTGTTTTGATTTTTTTTTTTTCCCATAAAATGATTATTTCTCTTCCATAAAATAGAAGGCTTAATTTTTATTGTCAAGCTTATTAGTTTAAATGTAGAACTAAGCTTGAAAAATTTGTTGTTTGATTATAATGAACTCAAGCAAATCTGGTACTTTAGATAAAGCTTGGGTTAGTTAGTAGGTGAAAGAAGCTGAGACGCATCCACTTCTCCCTTTCTTCCCCTCGTTCCTTTCTGTGTTGATTTCATTGTGTACTCTATCCTGCCTCTGTATATAAAAGATGAAAAATTAACAGTAATGATCAGTATCAGTTGCAGTGTGTGTTTTAGTGACACTTAGAGAAGTTTAGAGTTCTGGGCGAGTTCTCCTTTCTCTGCTGGAAAGTTGAGCATTCCCTGGTACCCAGAACTAGTTGATAAGATACCTGCTTCTGTTCTGACATTTGGTGCAGAATTTTTGGACTGAGAGATTTTCATACTTTAGGAACTCAGCACTATGTAGACAGAAGATGATGCTTTTAAGTTAGTAATGCTCTTTTTAAATACTTGTCAACAAAAAGGAGGCAAAATTTTCTGTGGTTTCATCTGCATAGCGCAATAATCCAGCTTTAGACAGGATCAGGATCTTAACTGGATGTGTCATTAAAATACTTAATTTGCTGACAAACCTCAAATAAAAGTTTTGAGGCAAATCCCCAGCTTTTAATTAGGATAGGGTGAGGAAAATAACTTAGTTTAAATATATATTTTAAATGCCCAACGTGCTTTTGTTCCTTCAGATCTATTTCCACGTGTTTGAAAATATGGTATAAAGGGGGTTCTGTGCGTGGTTTTGTTTTGAAATTGGTTTACCTAAATCTGATCTATTCTAGTATCTATGGCATAAATATAGCCTACAAACCTAAACACATTATAGGTTAAGAAGAATAACTGCCCCAAAAGACTGCTGAAAATTTAGAGATTTTAGGCCAGTAAACCAATTATATATTGGTAGTATATGTAGCTCCATGATACTATGCCTTATCTCTTAGCTTTACCAGTCTTATAGCTTAATGCACTCTTCTATGAATTTATGATTCAGAGAAGTGCTTGCATTAGGCTTTGGGACACATTAGGGCAGCTGTCTGGCTTTCTAAAGAAAACTTTAACCTCCAAGGAGCGGTAAGCATGTCTTGGTGGTACAGGCTTCTCCCTATTGGATGTCTGAAATTTGTAGATTGACAAGGACTACCAGAAAGGTGAAGCTATTTCATTTTCACCTTTTCACACTAACTAGGCTGTTTGATTCTGTTAAAGTCCTGCTTGTTTTGACACTTCTGTCACCTAGTACTCAACAAATAAGTTGTCATGATTATGGTTAATGTTCTTCCATATCTTGCAGGCCAGAGATCCTCAACAGGAAGCTAAAGAGGAGTTAGAGAACTTGAAGAAGCAGCATGATTTATTGAAAAGGATGCTACAACAGCAGGAGCAATTAAAGGCTCTTCAAGGAAGACAGGCAGCTCTTCTTGCTTTGCAGCATAAAGCAGAACAAGCAATTGCTGTCATGGATGATTCCGGTATGTGGAATGACTGTCTCTTCAGTAGCATGTTAGTGTGCTGATTGAATGATTAAAGCTGGAATTGTGGAATATGCATCAAAAAGTCTTTTTTTATAATGCACTTTTAAAAAAATATGCTGCAAGGCTTCTATTTCTGAAACGAGTTGACAATGTAACATTGTAAAATGATGTGTCAGTTAAAAAACACACAACTGATTTCTGTGGTTCACTTGTAAAATCCTAAAATTGTGGATTTTTCTCCTAAAAATTAGTCTACCACATCAGGTTAGGAGTCTCCCTCTCCTCTCCATCAATGTACCAGACCTTTGAAGGAAAGAATCGGAATTGGCAGATGCAGAGTGTTCTCTCCCTTTCTGCATCCTTCTGGATATAGGCAGTTGGTAGTGTGAATTTTTGTTTGCTTTTTAATGGGATTCTTTTTTTTTTTGGTGGCAGGTTGCCTGACAGTTTAATAGCCACTGTTAGGCTAATGGTTTAGCCAATAAAAGAAAGGAGGAATTTGCTAAAACCCTTAATGAGTAAATTTGAAACTAGAACTCTGAAATTCTATAGCATGTAAATTGTGGGCATGATTATGAGAATAGAATACCACCATTACATGTTAACCTTCAGTTTAAAAGCATTCTTCTAATTCGTTTTCATATGTTGCCAACTTTTCAAAAATTACCTTTGGGACAGACTTCTTTTTGATCTCTGCTTAAAGGTTGGTAGCAGAGTTGTTCTCTCAAGAATTCAGTCTTAAAAGGGAGACAGTTGTCCTTGCAGCAGTGCACTGTTGACATGTGAATTATCTTTTCTTTGGAAACTCATCCTGCTCCCTGCCTCTCCCTAAATCCTGTTCAGTTTTCTGTGGAAATGGGGTACAGTTATGTGTGCAGTCACAAGGAATGACATTTTTGCACTGAGCAAGTTCAGATTCAGCCTACGTTACTGTTCCATGACTCTTCCTCTTAAGAATAGGCTTGATTAGAGGGTATATGGGATAGCAGTTCTTATTAAAATTAGTTTTTGTATTTAAAATAGCTTAATTTGTAGAAATATAAGTGTTGGTTTCTGCATTTTCCAAAAAGTCTCTCGTTAAGGTTCCTTGAGCTCATCTTTCTGCTTTTTCTTCTGTCCTTGATTTGATAAACTATAGGAAAGAAGATGGAACTAGTTAAGAAAACTCTAGATTTTAGTGTAGGAAGAGAAGCAGAGAAGTTGGTAGGTAGAGTGCTTTTAGGAAGCTACTGCAGGGACAAAAGAAGCAGGTGACTTCAAAGGTGTTTCCTTGGTTCTCAAATGGTTTTCAGTAATTGCTCTTCTCCTGTGTGCTCTGCAGCAATAGACCTGTGATGGAATGTGCTTTCTCTTGTTTCCTCAAATATATAAAACTCCATCTTGATGAGCAGTGTGGGTATAAAATAGGATTACTTATAAATTAGAACTACTTGGTTTATTTAATTCTTTGGTGGTGTTTTTATTGGTTTCACATTTCCACCTATGTCACTCTTAATAAGTTTCTTACTGCTGTTTGTGTTGACTGACTTAAGGATGTGGTATGTGCCAGAACTGTAGGGCAGGAAATGTAAAGATTCAAATAGGGCAAAATAAGTGGTTTTAAATATGAAAATAGTAAAACTTATTGTGACTAAAGCAGGTAACAAAGTCATGATCTGTGAGGAAAATAAATAATATTTGTGCTTGATTTTTCTTGTGAAGTGTTGGTTCACACTTGCAGAAAAAGAAAGTTATTTGGATCTCTCAGCTGCCAGTTCCATATCTTAGTACTGTTTGAGTTTTCAGGGAGGGAAAAAAGCTTTCTTTTTAATGTATTCCTCTCATAAAGCTTTTTGAAGGACAAACGCCCAAGACTGCAGCTGTAAAGATTACAACTTATACCAAGATGAAAGCTTGGTGTCCTGTTAATTTGTTATTTTAAGGAAGTAAAATTACATGCACTGTTCTTGGTTTGGCTATACTAAGTAATAACAATTCTGGTTTTAACAAGAAAAATGTTTCCATCAACCCTAGACAACTTGATTGTTTTCATTTTGCTCTGACCTTTTTAGCAAAACACAGAACGGACTTAAAAGTCCTTTTGTATGGTTCTTCACAAAGGAGCTATGAGTTGGCTTGGTAGCATTTCTGTAATGGAAGTAATCTTTCAAGTGTAAAGTCAGTGGGAAGGACACAACATTAAAAATAATTGCTGTATTTTAAGAGGTGCAGTATAGTGATGTTCTGGTTAAACCAAGAATTTTCATCAAATAGCCTTTATTTCATCGCTGTGGAAAAGTATTTACATTTTTTTCCTCCTTCTTCTGCCTGCCCAGTTGTAACAGAGACTACAGGTAGTGTTTCAGGAGTAAGCCTTACCTCGGAACTGAATGAAGAATTGAATGACTTAATTCAGCGCTTTCATAACCAGCTTCATGATTCTCAGGTCAGTCCTTGGGTTGCACTGTATAAGTTTTGTCATTGTCGGTTTTCGTTTTCTTTTGAACAGTGCAGTTAAATGTCTTGCTTATTTGTGTGTGTTTGCTAGTGGAGTAATTAGGGTTCCCCCAAACTTGAAAGCTCCGCATCTTTGCGAAGATTTATTAGCTGACTGATCTATACTTTCTGTCTCACAGTTTTCCATGAAAGTTCAGAGAAGTGGTTTCTATATTGCAATAGAAATACATATTAACTCCATATATAATTGGGATATCATGAAAGTGTTTTCAGTATCAGTTTCACGTTATAATGTTCTTAGTTCTGTTGTTGAGCCTTGCAAGCCTATAAGAGGGCTTTTTGTTTCTTACAGTTTGTTTGGCTTTTTTCATAGTACTCTGAATAAAATGAAACTACTCTTTTTAGACACAGTCTGTGCCAGACAATAGAAGGCAAGCAGAAAGTCTTTCACTTACCAGAGAGATTTCACAAAGCAGGAACTCTTCAGTGTCCGAACACCTGTCAGATGAGAAGGCACAGCTTTTTAACAAGATGCGAATGTTGCAGGGTAAAAAGCAAAAAATGGACAAGCTGTTAGGAGAACTTCATACACTTCGTGACCAACATCTAAATAACTCCTCCTGTAAGTAAATACAGGCAGAATTGTATATGTTCAAGAATACAACTTTTTTAATGTGCATGTTTGCAATGTGATCTTTTTCAGCTTGCAACTGGTTAATGAAATGCAGGTGATAAAGCTGTGCTGGGGCAATATTATGTAAATGTATTTTAATGCTATATAAGTTTCTGGCTTAATGGAGAACTACAAGTAATGATGATAAGTGTTTTTTCTTGTAGCACTTAGGTTTTTAACATCAAAGTTGACCAATGTGAGGATGTGATGACAGGATTTTTTTCCTCAAAGCTTGTCTGTGACACATCTGTCTTGTGGAGTGTACCATACTCTGTATTTTTATCACAGTACACCTGTATTTCTGTACTTGGCACTTCAGATGTTTGTAGCTCTATGGCGTTATGGGGTTTCCTTGTCCATATTCTCTCATGCGCTAGTTGCAGGGACTTTGATCATAGGCTGTCTGAGAGGACCTTAACTGGCTGAATGAGCTAGAGGTTTGACCTGTTCCTTAGATGGCTTTTCCTCTCCTTAAAGTCTTTGTGCAGGCCTACTTGCTGGTCTCACTTTCTATTTCAAGAAATACATTTGTACTGGTGTGGTTTGTCCTATAGCTGGAAACTTCTGAGGGATGATCACAGGGTATTCTGCTTAACGTGAGGCACTTGAAGCATGGTCCTGGAGAAGGGCAGGCTGATTTAATAATTCCATTACTATGCCCCCATCTTTCTACATACACTTAATCCGTATTATACAAGTATATTTGGTTATGATTTCATGTAGCTGGAAAAAGCAAACATCAAATCTCAAATCTGTGTTCTACAGCATATGGATTAAAGACCTTAGCAGAGGGAAAAAAAAGATAGAATTTTTATCATGTTGAAATGCTAAATTCCAAAAAAGCAATTCAGCCATAAATAAAACCTTAAAAGAACTCTTTGAGCATATTCACAGCATGAAAGCTTCCACTTCTGAAGTTCACTAAAGCTAAAAGAAACTGACTGGAGTCTTATTTTAAAAGCTACTTATTACTCTGCCTGTTGGCATTGCATGCCATGAAACTTAAGACAAAAGCATTTGTTCATCTAAGAAAAGAAGTTATTAACTGCTGGTTGGTATGTTGGTAATATTTTCTGTAGTTACATTTTAATGTAATTCAGTTAAGCGGGTTCCTTTTGCAAGTTGTTCTTATGAGCTATATTTTTTTTTTTCTGTAGTTTTTCCTGCTTCAGGTTCTCCTCAAAGGAGTATTGATCAACGAAGTACAACTTCAGCTGCTTCTGGTCCTGTGGGCATAGTAACTGTTGTCAATGGTGAATCAAATAGCCTGGTATCTGCTCCTTATCCTCCTGATTCCCTGGTTTCTCAGAATGAGAGTGAAGAGGATGACAACCTAAATCCAACAGAAAAGCTTCAGTAAAAGTTCTTCAATTTTTTTTTTTATAATGTGCTTTAGTGATTTTAAGTGTTATAAATTCTGTGTTAAGAAACCCTTTCGTGTTTTAATCTACTTAATTTAGTATTATAGACCATTTAGTAAATAGTCCAAGACAGTTAAATGAGTTCAGAGCTTCAAGCAGAAGGTTCTTACAGCTAGGGAAACGGCAGTAAACCTTGAGCTTTAAATGGTATATATACTTTTCAACTCTACATAGATTTGATTAATATGACAAAACACGTAGCATATTCTTTTCTTTCTCCTCAGGAAGCTAAATGAAGTTCGTAAGAGGCTGAATGAGTTACGGGAGTTAGTTCACTACTATGAGCAAACATCTGATATGATGACAGATGCTGTGAACGAAAACACTAAGGAAGAGGAAGAAACAGAAGAATCAGAAAGTGATTCTGAACATGAGGATCCACAGCCTGTTACAAATATTAGGTTGTTGTATTTTTTTGTCCTCCTGAATCTTTGTAGCTAAGTTGTTAAAGGTTTCCTGGAGCAATGCATTATTATTTAAGTCAACCAGAAGTAACTTAATTCTGTGATTACATTAACTTTACAAAATTTTTAATTTGGGATATCATTCTTATACAGATGATTAGTGATAATCTTGTCCTTCGTAATGTATTTATATAGCAAAGATAGATTAGATTGGACATTTAGAAAATCAATATAAGAGACTTAAATCTGTCATTCCTTTGGGTTTATGCACTGAGTTATGTGTATGGAAGTCTACTAAAAGGTTAACAGGCCTAGAGTAGAGAATTGGAACAAAAACAAACTTCAGTTTAGAGAGGCATTTAGAGCTATAGTCTAACAGGGCAACTGTGCGCATCAAGGATCTTTGCTGTGCAGAAATCAATACTAATTTAGCTGTGAATCATTTAAAGTTTTCATAGTGTAGACATATACCTTGAAAGCCTCTTATATTGTTGTAGATCTAGCAGGGGTAATTCATAGCTGCTTCTGATTGCTTAAAAAAAAAGATCTATTAGAGAGATGGGTATTGAGATTGGGATTATATTGGGATTTGGTATTGAGGAATACCAAATGTCTGGACTGATTTGATATGGGGTTGATTTTATTTTTTTTTTAAAAGGGTCAGGACACATTCCTATAAAAGACAATTAATAAAATGACTGAGGGGAAAATTGCATTGATATCAGGTATTAAAAGGTTAATGAGTAATGTATTTCACCCTAGAAACCCTCAAGGAATGAGTAGTTGGAGTGAAATAAATAGCAACTCAAATGTACAGTGTGGAACTAACAACAGAGATGGAAGACATCTTAATACAGACTGTGAAATAAATAACCGATCTGCTGCTAATATAAGGACTCTAAAAATGTCTTCTACTCTAGGTATGTTTTAAAATCTTGTAATGATTTTAAGTCGTAGTGCAAGTAATTCTGATAGCCGCACAGAATTTGGGAGAACCTTGCTTGATGAGCAAAATGTTCAAGAGTCTAACCATTAAGCTGATACTTTTCTAATGTCCAGTAATTACAGTGGACTTCAGAAGTTCAACAACGTGTCATGGGTATTGTTTTGTTTCCTCCTCTCCCTGCCTCCAGACTGTCATAATAGGGAGGATGACAAAGATATCGACCTACCCCAAGGTGAAGATGATGAAGTGGAAGAAGACAGAGTTAGTGAAGATTCCATATCTAGTCACAGAAGCAGCCTGGGTGATGTTGCTGGAGATGCTGAGTTTGAGCAGAAGATCAATAGGCTTATAGCTGCAAAACAGAAACTTAGACAGTTACAAAACCTTGCTGCTATGGTGCAGGTATTTTATGAATATAAATCTGTGCAGAAAAATGTAGCATTCATGATTTCATGTAATGTGTAACTCTTAATAGGGAAAACCACTCTGCTTAGTGTAACATTTCAAATGCTCATTTTTAGGCTGGGAAAGAGAGATACTATGTGATTTTTCTGAAGTCAAGGGTGCTACTTCTGAAGTTCAGATTTGGAATTTTCTTGGGGAATGCTAACCTATCAGAAGAATGGCCTTAATACTTAGCACTGGATTGCAAAATATGAACTAAGTAGTCTAATATTTTTTAAAATTATATTGGCCTACATTTTTAAGCTTGTAATGAATATTCATCAGTTTTAGTTTTTGAATTCTAGGTTTTGCAACATTGTTCAATCAATAAGGAAAAGTTATTTGGTTTTGATTAAAATCTTCAGATGTTGCAACATGTTCAAGTTGGGGTGTTTTGATTTGGGTTTTTGGCAGTGGTGTTGGTTTTGGGGCTTTTAGTTTTGGGTTTTTTGTGTTTTTTTTCTGTTTGTTTCAGAATCTTGAGGGCCATCCATGAATTGCAATGTTTTTAATTTAGACTCTCAAGCTAATTCAGTGATGTTTTACTAAAACATCTTTTCATTAATCCAGTGTCCCTACAGAATGCTTACATTTGATGACCACATAGGTGTATCAGAGATGTAAAGGCTTTATGTGAAAACTCTAAAATCAATCTCAAGTATAACCTACATTTTACAATAACAATAGTATAAACACTATATTGTTATTTCAGGATTATACTGCTATGAAAGATTTCTCAGCATCTGGGTCAGGCTTGTTTTTTGCCATCACTATAGAGATGTTAACTGTACAGTGGCGTAAATCAGAATTATAGATGATACAGCAGCTTTCTTAGCAAATAACCTAATTAATGGCATGTCTTCAATCTTTCCTTCATATTTACACTGTATGTGCACAGTAATGGATCTGTAGGTCTGTGTAGGCTGTGTCATACTTGGTCACTTAAGGTGGTGATCTCTCCTGTTCTGCAGGTTCTGTATTAAGAATGATGATGTTGAAAAAACTAAATGAACAGTGGCTACAGCTTTAATATTTTCAATTTAAGTTGAGAACTGAAAATACAAAAATTATGAGAATAAGAAAAGTGGAATAGAGAACCATGTAGAAGACTGTTTTGAAAATATTTTAGATTTAACTTTCAAGAGTAGTCTTGTTTTTATTTTAAGCTGTTAATAATATTTAACTTCATGACTACAGTAATTATGCAGTCTTTCTCACCTCAGTCTCCTGTTCCTCTTTTTGCCTCACCCTATGTTTCTTGACATGCCTGTGTATTTCTACCCACTCGGTCACAGGCATAAAATACAGTTCAGGTGCTTTACATTTCCAGAATGAGACAAGTTATCTTGCATTTATATTGGAAGTTTCAGTAGTGTGAGCTTTTTAACTTTAAGTTAATGAGAGAATTTAATTTCTCTTAAAGGCATGATGCCATGAAGATGGCTTCTCAGTTTATGATCTGAACTAAAGATAAAGCTATTCAGACTGCTTATTTTTGAAAAATTAGTTTGGCAAACTAAAATTGTTACATTTTGTGCATGAACATGAAAATAGCCTAACTGCCTTTCTGACATCCTTTCAGGATGATGATCCAGAACCTCAAGCAACAATTGCAAACACATCTAATATTGGTGACTTGTTTTTGGGTGAGATGGAAGAGACAAAACAACAACCGAACAATGTCCGAACTAGTGCCAACAAGTTACAAAAAGATGCAGGACTGAATGAAAAAGCAAGGTATGCCTTTGTCAAAGGATAGTACAATCATGCTTTAGGCAACTTCTTGCCAAGTAATATGCGGATAACTTATTCATGCAGAGAGAAGTTTTATGAAGCTAAACTTCAGCAGCAGCAACGGGAGCTTAAGCAGTTACAAGAAGAAAGAAGAAAACTGATTGAAATTCAAGAAAAAATTCAGGTGTTGCAGAAGGCTTGTCCTGACCTTCAAGTAGGTAGAATGTATTTCTTTGCTTTCCTAAGGTGTTGAGCAACAAAAGAAAATATTTTTCACACTATTTTTTCACTGTAGAAATTGGAGAAAACTTAATTTAAGTAATATTTGTATACTGTAAGCAGCTGGACTTCTAAGCCTAGGGAAGAGCTCTGGTTATCTCATTTCACTCTGGAAGTTCTTATGCAGTGAGTGCTGTGACAAGCTCCAATTTCACTGTAGTTTGTCCTCAAAGCCTTGATTTAAAGTCTTCAAAGACAGAGAACCTTCTGTCTTATTTTTAGCCTGAAGTTTTTCTGTCTGTACCTGCTAGTCACTGCATCTTTGCTCCTCTTAGTAGTCATTTGCAGGGTCTGGTATTTTAAAACAATATTGTGTCTTGTAAACATGATCAATCTTTGTTGTATTCCAGCTTAACTGCACAGTGCTGTACTGTTTCTCATACTCTTTGAAGATGAACTTTTTTCTATGAAGGGAGCAGTAGCTTATCAATGCTGTGCATCTACAGCATTATATAATACTATATTACATTAAAATGTTTTGTTGATTCCTGGCCAAGTTCTGAGTTAAGTATTTGATTTGAAAATCCCTTTGCACTGAATACTCATTCTTCTGTCTCTTAAAGCCTGAACTGTGTTGGGGTTTAGCCAGGAGTAAGTTTTAGAAAGCTTCTCTACTCGATTTTGCCATTTTGCTTTCTCTTGCAGTTGTCCGCTGGCCTGGGTAACTGCCCGGCCAATAGGCAAACTTCACCAGCAAGCTCAACTCCAGCCACGAACGAGTGTAACACAGCTGGCAAGCCTTTGCTTGAATTTGATGAATCTGTACCAGTAGGCAATGAGGTATTTCATACTTGATATTCTGTGACTTAAAAAAGGTTTAAAAAGGAAGAAACTGCTAAGTAACTTGTACACATTTTTAAGTATTTGGCAAGAGTAGTAGCCATTTTAACAAAGTGTGTGTAATCACAGGCAAGTCATCCATGAAGAAAATGATGGCAGTATTTGAAACATAGTTTATCTCCTACACATCTTCTTTCCCCTTTTCCCCCAGAATATGTTCCTTAAATAATGATCTGGATATTATTTTCTGAAAATTATGCTAGCATTTGTAGGTGTGGAGGGATATGCAATGCAAAGTGTTTCCTGGCTAGACTAGACATCAGAAAAAAGTATCTGAAAAATGCCTTTTTTAATAAACTTTCTCTGAGTTGCATCAGCATTCTTGTAAGTTTGCCGTTAACAGTTTAGGTGAAGCTGATTGGGTGATGCCTGTACTGTTGTCATTTACAGCCAAATTTTCCTTCTCCAAGAAGAGAATTTCAGAACTTTAACATGTTCCAAGTAAGCGTTATAGGACAACTTACCTCTTTTCACTAAATAAAAGGTCAGCCTGGGGAAGAGAAGGCTCTGGTGAGACCTTATTGTGGCCTTCCAGTCCCTAAAGGGGGCTACAGGAGAGCTGGGGAAGGACTTTTTACTAGGGCATGTAGTGATAGGACGAGGGGGAATGGATATAAACTGGAAGAGGGCAGGTTTAGATTAAACATTAGGAAGAAGTTTTTCACTTTGAGGGTTGTAAGGCACTGGAGCAGGTTGGCCAGAGGTTGTTGAGGCCCCGTCCCTGGGGGTGTTCAAGGCCAGGCTGGACGTGGCCTTGGGCAACCTGGGCTGGTGGGAGGTGTTTCTGCCCAGGGCAGGGGGGTTGGAACTCGATGATCTTTAAGGTCCTTTCCAACCTAAACCATTCTATGATTCTATGAATTCTACCTGCTGAAAAGAAACTGTCTCTAAAATGAATGTGCTGATGCAATTGTTAACACTCTACAAACAGGTTGGGTTATTAATTATCGAAATATGTACAGATTTTTGTTGGAAAACTTCTTAGATCCAGCACCGCCAACTAGTTCAGTTGCTTTCAGGCTTGAGTACACTGGCATTTGCCTGTCTGCCTTAAGTCTGCATTTGCCAGCCTAGCTCACTTACACAATTGTTTTTGTATGTTATGCTATTGTGTTATTTTGTTGGCATGTTTGTGAAAGTATCTCATCATTTATGCTTTCACTGTATCTAATCTCAGGTAGATAATGCCTCTTTCTACCTGTACCTTTCGCTTTATGTGTTCTTCTTTTAAATCATGGCTTCCTTAAGTCTTGTTCAAACATACACTGCAACTTGAAGTTTCTGCAGATTGCAGAAAATCTTTGTTGTATTCTCTACTTCGTTATCAAAGTAGTACTCGGCACAATTTTCAGATTTCTCCAAAGAGTAGTATTCTGTCATGCTACTTAAAGAGCTAGCGATGCATAAATTACGTGATAAAAACAGTGTTGAATGAAACAGGCACCGTTTTTCTTAAAAAACAAACAAACAAACTGTCCTATAATATTTAATTACCTTCTTAGATTTTTGCAATGTTTGGCATAAATAGTAAACACAGGATGTATTTTGCAGCTTTCTGTACTGTAACTTTAGTTGCAGTATAATACCAATGCCTGAACAGAAGGGTATCAGTGTAGTATCAAATATTGAAATTTTAATGTGCTTTAGGTTGTATTTCTTTTGTTTATATTTTAATGTCTTCCATTTTACTGCAAACAGTTATGGTCTGAGATGAGAAGACATGAGATCTTAAGAGAAGAATTGCGACAGAGAAGAAAGCAACTTGAAGCTTTAATGGCTGAACATCAGAGGAGGAGAGAGCTCGCAGAAACAATATCTACTGTTGCTGCATCTGTTAAAAGTGAAGGATCAGAAGCTCAGCGTACTCCACAGCAGAGCAGGACTGAAAAGTAAGAACATGAGTCACTCTGTGTTAGTCAGTGGGCGCTTCTGTTGTTTAGTGAGAGGTCAGTCTTGGGGCAGTTTCCTGTTTTCATCTGAGCATTGAATGTGATGATAGAGCAGTAAATGAATTTATTGACTTCTAAAGTGACTGTTAGTTGGCAACTTGCCAGTTTTAGGGGTCTTCTGAGCATATTTAGTCTCCCCGACTCCACAAATGGTGAAAAATCGCCTAAGGAGAGGAGAATGTGTAGAAAATGCCAAATGCTCAGCATGATATTTCTTCATCTCTACACCATTATAACAATAGCAAAGTAATAGTTTTCCAAAACAGTAAATAATTTATTTAACTGTCCCAGTATCAGAAAAATACTGGTTTTATTTCGCATTGGTGAGATAATGTTTAAATTCACTTTGATGCAGCTTGATTAATTGAAGATTGACAGACTTGTGATTGTCAACAGATTGTTTTAATAACTTGTCATGAACAAAAAATACCACTCCCTTTCCCTAACACCCATCTTTTTTCTTTTTTCCCCTCTTTTTTTCTTTTTTCCCCTCTTTTTTTCTTTTTTCCCCTCTTTTTTTCTTTTTTCCCCTCTTTTTTTCTTTTTTCCCCTCTTTTTTTCTTTTTTCCCACATTTACTAGGACAATGGCTACCTGGGGAGGTTCTACACAGTGTGCACTAGATGAAGAGGATGGAGATGAAGATGGTTATCTCTCTGATGGAGCTGGTCAGGCAGAAGAGGAAGAAGAAGATGCGTCAAGTTTGAATGACAGTTTCTCTATTTATCCAAATAACAATGTACCAGAAAATGCCTATTTTGTTAAAGAAAACAAGGACAGGTTAGTGGCATTACTTGTTGACCTGATGCTCATCAGAGTACATTTGGAAGGGGTGGGAGAAGCATTGCGTTAACTACAAGGCATCCTTTTACAGCAAAGTGACATTTCCTTCTGCTTGCTAGGGAGCTGTGTGCAGTGGTGCGTTCTTGTCTGAGTCTCTGTAGCTGCAGTGTGTATAACTCATTTGGTTATCTCTTCTGATTTCAGTCATGTTAAATGTCTGCCATTGAGCTCTCCAGTTGTGTTGCAGTATGTTGCTGTGGTTTTTTAATCCGCTGAAAAGATAACCTACGTGAATTTTTGCCATGACATTGATCAGTCTCTTAAAAAAAAAAGTAATTCAGAGAATTAAGCTAATTCTGAAATTTTTGCTTTTAAAATGTTGGCTTTTGCAGCTTTGAAAACTATTGCGTACTAGATTTTTTAATTAATATGAATATTTTTAACTCTTGCTTACCTGATTGATTTCCTTAATAAGCTTTCTATGACTAAATGAAGATGCCGTGTTAAAAGTAATGTATATCTCTTCAATTGGTTTCCTCTGTTCTTGATACCAAAATAATTTTAGTAGGTAGTGGTATTCTAGTCAGGAGCCGAGCCTCTTAATTCTTTATGTATTATGTTGATGGCTTCTATTTTCATCTGAGTATGTATTATATGTCAGTAATGGACAATACTAAGAATAAGATCCAGAAACATCCTTATCAGTTCTTTTTTGATAGTGGTTGTCAGTTGAGTGGCTGTTACTTTCCATTTGTTTAGGGTAATGTTGGAATGACAAAATTGTATGGGTGATTAGCTGAAATGGCCTGTGCCAAGTGAGTTGTTGATGTAATTTGAATAATGGAAGTATCGTTAGAAGAAGCTGTTGAAAATGTCAGCTTTTGTCCTCATTCTCCCTTTTTTCCCCACCCAGGTGGAAAAATGGCCGTCCTTTTTCAGCAGATGGGAATTATCGTCCATTGTCTAAGGCCAGGCAACAGCAAAACATAAGTATGCGACGTCAGGAAAATCTTCGGTGGATGTCTGAACTTTCATATGTGGAAGAAAAGGAACAATGGCAAGAGCAGATCAATCAGTTGAAGAAACAGCATGAATTTAGTGTCAGCATTTGTCAAACTTTGATGCAGGATCAGCAGGTAGATATGAAAAGCAGTCATTTTGCTGTGCTTACTTTTTTTTTTTAACCTAAATATTTCCAGAAATAATTTCTGGGTTTGGTAATTTGTTCACTGTCGTGTATTTTCTTTCCACAGACCCTGTCTTGTCTCCTACAGACTTTGCTTACAGGCCCTTACAGTATGATGCCCAATAATGTTGCATCTTCACAAGTACATCTTATTATGCATCAATTAAACCAGTGTTACACTCAGCTGACTTGGCAGCAGAATAATGTCCAAAGGTTTGTTGGCGGTGTTAATGTTTGACTGGAATTTGAAAAACTTCAGTAACAGGGAACATGGTTATGTGAATGAAAGATTACAGATAACGGTTAAATATGAGACTATTGAACTTCTGAGTCGATTACAAGCTTTTGAAATTATATACAACTTTTTTGGTTGTTTTTTTTCACCAATGCCTTTGAGGGTGGTTCTTTTTGAGTAATCTTCAGTGAAGAGAAGCAGAAGTTGGCATCTCTTCCAAAAATCTCTTGCGGTAGCTTTATTTGGCTCTTTTGGTTTAAACTTGCTTTGCTTTGAATATGCTTTTATGCCTGTAGACTTCACTTGACTACATGGCAAGATTCTGGATTCTAATGGTTATGAAAAGGTCGAAAAGCTTTTTGTCCTTTCGTAGTGTCAGAATTAATGTGTACCTCTGCTCCATTTGGGTGTACTACTTTTACCTTCTGAACAATGTTGTGTTTTGTTGTTTGTTTTTTTTTTAAATATGTAATAGTCATTTTAATTCATTGCATGAAAGTTCAAGCTCTTAATCTTTGTATTTGGTAATTGGTATATAGTTACTGGCCTCCTATATAATATTTAAAAGTAGTTTTAATGCCACTTCTGCAAATATTTTGTCTTTGGTTGTTTCTATTTGTTTCCTTTTCAACCTGCTTATTTTTTTAGTATCTAGTCAATTTTTTATGTTCTTGCAAAGATATTTAACTTCTGTAAGCATGACTACTAGTACAGAGCTGTTGATTTTAAAACTGTTCCTGTCTGTTGCTCAGGGTTAAATACAAGTTGTTTTTCTTGAGTGTTTTTTTACTAGCTAAATGGAGCAGGTCTTTATGTACAGTACATGGGGCAGATGAAATAATATGAATCTCAAATTACTTGAGTATAAATTTACAGCTTTCCCTTAGCATCCTTTTTGTTTTCCCAAGTGCTTATTTTTCCTTGTTTTCAAGGTTGAAACAAATGTTAAATGATCTTATGCGCCAGCAAGAAGAACAACAGTGTCAAGAAAAGCCATCAAGCAAGGAGAGAAGAGGCAGTAGTGCACCACCACCTCCGTCTCCTGTTTTCTGTCCGTTCAGCTTTCCTTCACAACCTGTGAACCTGTTTAATGTACCAGGATTTACTAATTTCTCTTCCTTTGCTCCAGGTGAGTATTACTACAGGTGTGAAAAGTAATATGAATTCAAAAATATCCATTCACCTCACTTAATTGAAATCTTGGTGTGAACTTGCTGAAACTTTGTGACTTTGGCTCTAGAGTTGAAATGGTCTTAAACAGTACTTGAATGAGTCTGTATTATCCTAGCAGAAGTTTGTTAATGTTTATTGCTAAACAGTTGTATATTTTGACTTCAGTATGAAAAACAAGACTTTTTCAGTAAGAAGTTGGTTATAGTTGAAAATACCCGCTTGATAAAGTTAACATTTTAAATGTACTTTATCCAACATGTGAAAAGCAATGTTTGAAGCTTTTACATACCTTCAGCTATCACTTAATAATGTTCTAAGTGAACCTTCTAGTTTTAAGGTAGCAGTTGGTAATTATTTGTCTTTTCCTTAGAACTTTCAGCATTCATTTTTGTGTGAAATGACTGGAGTGTGTTGCTATTTTTTTGCTCCCATCAGAGGCATAGACTAACTGTTGACTTGGATGCAGTGTTCCTAATCTCATTACTGGTAACCCAGTCTCGTGGGAGGTGTCCCTGCTCATGGCAGGCGGGTTGGAACTAGATCATCTTTAAGGTTACTTCCAACCCAAACCATTCTATGATTCTGTGATCACCAGATTGACTTTTACTGTTGAATTTGAAATGGAAAAAACCCTAGGTATTTTACTGTATCA
The DNA here is from genome assembly GCF_000708025.1 of Charadrius vociferus. Taxonomy (NCBI): domain Eukaryota; kingdom Metazoa; phylum Chordata; class Aves; order Charadriiformes; family Charadriidae; genus Charadrius; species Charadrius vociferus. The sequence goes on along the minus strand of NW_009648118.1, from coordinate 1,991,226 downwards.
TTAAAAGTTGTTAAAGCTGTTTTATATATTTCAGCCTTTTCAGGAAACGAGGAAATAGGCATAGACGTAGATTGTAGCTTTCATATTCTGAAGTCTGTTTACTGTTAAGGATGTATTTTAAATTGCAGAGGACCTGTGCAGAAGAACAGTTATGTTCAATTTGCCACTACTATAAAGATTCTAAAGTTAAAATAAGTATGATGAATTTATGACTTTGGCCCTATGAATACTTGCAGCATTGGAATTTAAAGTATTGATAATTTCTTCATGCAGACAGAGCTCTGGGTTCTTCGGAAGCGATGCCATTGTTACCTCCACTTGCAGGAGTTCTTTATTGGGAGTTCTTGAATACCTTCATCTCCCTACTGGTGGGATTGTAGTGGCATGTGTAGTATCCAGCAATGTTCAAAACCTGCATTTAAGATAAATTCTGATTATGGCAGTACTTTCAGGATGAAAACAGTTTTTGCTTACTTCCCCACTGTATTTTTGCCTTATAATTTTATGTTGCTACACACTATGTCTCAAATTTGAATTTCATCACACAGATAAATGAGGTAGTATCTTCTCTCTTTTTTACTTTGTAGGCATTAACTATAATCCAGTGTTCCCTTCTGGTTTTGGAGATTTTGCACACAATATTTCCCCACACAGCAGTGAGCAGCAGCAGCAGCATCCTCTAGATCATAATGCTTCTGGGAAAACTGAGTATATGGCGTTCCCAAAACCTTTTGAAAGCAGTTCCTCTAATGGAGCAGAAAAACAAAGGTATTTAATGTCACAGTGCAACTCTCCTTTAATCATTTTTCCTCCCCCTCCTTTTTCTGCGGCTTGTGAGAATTCATCATTCTTTTAAGGAATTTATTGTAATAGAATTAAAAGATCAGCTTTACTTTTGCAGTTTCCAGTTTACTGAAAAAAAGTAAAAAAATTAAAGTGTTCTGGTTTTCTGTATATTAACTAGTGTGTCATTTCATGAATATTTTAAGATGAAATACAATGTTGGAGTGGTTTTGTGATACTTTTTGTAAGTGGAGGAAGATTTTAATTTCCATATTTTTTGAAACACCTTTTTCGTGGAAGGAATAGAATCGTGGAATAGAATCGTGGAATAGAATCGTGGAATAGAATCGTGGAATAGAATCGTGGAATAGAATCGTGGAATAGAATCGTGGAATAGAATCGTGGAATAGAATCGTGGAATAGAATCGTGGAATAGTTCGGGTTGGAAGGGACCTTTAGAAGTCATCTAGTCCAACCCCCCTTGCAATGAGCAGGGACATCGTCAACTAGATCAGGTTGCTCACAGCTCCATCCAGCCTGACCTGGAATGTTTCCAGGGATGGACAATCTACCACCTCTCTGGGCAACCTGTTCTGGTGCTTCACCACTCTTATTGTAAAAAAAATTCTTCCTTATGTCTAGTTTACATCTACCCTCTTTTAGTTTAAAGCCATGAATCCTTGTCCTACAGGCCCTGCTAAAATGTTTGTCCCCATCTTTCTTATAGGCCCCCTTTAAGTACTGAAAGGCCACAATAAGGTCTCCCCGGAGCCTTCTCTTCCTCAGGCTGAACAACCCCAACTCTCTCAGCCTGTCCTCACAGCAGAGGTGCTCCAGCCCTCTGATCATCTTTGTGGCCTCCTCTGGACCCGCTCTAACAGGTCCATCTCCTCCTTATGTTGGGGACCCCAGAGCTAGAATACTGCAGGTGGGGTCTGAGCAGAGGGGCAGAATCCTCTCCCTTGCCTTGCTGGCCACGCTGCTGTTGATGCAGCCCAGGATGCGGTTGGGTTTCTGGGCTGTGAGTGCACATTGCGAGTTCATTTCCAGCTTTTCATCCACCAGTACCCTCAGGTCCTTCTCCTCAGGGCTGCTCTCAATCCCTCCATCCCCCAGCCTGTATTGATACCGGGGGTTGCCGTGACCCAGGTGCAGGACCCTGCGCTTGACCTTGTTGAACCTCATGAGGTTCACGCAGGCCCACTTCTCGAGTCTGTCCAGGTCCCTCTGGATGGCCCCCTGTCCCTAAAGCGTGTCAACTGTTTGAATAACTGGAGTATGTAATTTCAGTGAGTGGTTATTTTTTTTGTGCTACAGTAAACTGTAATGAATATTGTTTTAAGAATGTTTTGTCCTATAGTACTATTTGAGCACAACAATAGCTGTGTAAGTATATGCAGGTTGAAATCTTCTGTTTTCCATATGGAAGGATTCTCACTAGTTGGTGTTTTTTGTTGTTTTTTTTAGTGTTCAGTTGATGACTAAGTAACTAGGGCACATAACTTGCATTATGGATAAAGATATTTCCCTGGTGACACATGCTGCTTTTATCTAAGATACTATATATTGTGATGTTTCTTTCTGACAGAAGGAGTCATAGACAACCTGAAGAGGAAATGGAAAAAAGATCAACTTGGCTTAATGATAGCCAGGAAGTGAAAAAAGATGATCAGTCTCAGCTGAAAGCAGGCTTTGCAGTTTCAGTACAAAACGTTGCTTCTGGTCATAAAAATCAGTCTGATATGAGCAGGAGAAGAGAGTTTGATGAAGAATCTTTGGAGAGTTTCAGTAGCATGCCTGATCCAGTAGACCCAACTACTGTGACAAAGACATTTAAATCTAGAAAAGCATCAGCACAAGCAAGCTTGGCGTCAAAAGATAAAACACCCAAATCGAAGAGTAAGAGGAAGAGTTCTTCTCAGCTAAAAGGCAGAATTAAAAATACTGGTAGGTTGTAAAGTAATCTTGGATACCATGGCAAACTCAGCTTGGATTATGATCATTATATTTCAGAGAATTTACTCTCCATAAATGGTACCTATAATAATGAAAATAAGTTACTGAAATATGAGTTCATTTTACATAATCTAGCTACATAACATTTTTTAGTATTTCAGTAAATAAAAAGCATAACTGATTAGGACATGATGTTTTGAATGGATAGTGGATGCATATACACTAAGATTTGTAAGAAAACAGCCAGAGAATCCTCCCCTTCATTATGTCTTCATGTTCAAACTGGATGACTTGCTGAAAGATGTGCTTCAGTAAAATAATGAGTGAGAAGAGAGGGACAGTGCTAGCATGTATAGTACTGTTGCAGTCCCTGGGGATTTAGTACCTACTGTATGGCTTCACTGTACAGAGGGACATTTTTAGCTAGGAAACGTTTTGAATCGTTGAGGTTGCCCTTGAACAAATTTTGAAAAATACCATATTTTGTAAGCTGTCTTTTTTTTTATTTCTTCCTTTTCATTCCCGCCCATTAGGTTATGAAAGTGCAAGCGCTTCTAGCGTGTGTGAACCCTGCAAGGGCAATAAAAGCAGACACTCTGAAGAGGTTGTTCATGCAAAGGTGTTCAGCAAAAGGAATCAGGAACAATTGGAAAAAATAATTAAATACAGTAGATCTACAGAAATGTCTTCAGGTATTCTTTTCTGAATGTCAGTAATTATTTTGTGAACGTCTGTGACTAAAGGACCTTCATACTTAGTGCCAGTGTATTATTTAAAAGCAGTATACTATGACAAGAAGACAACACTGTATATTTAGCATGTGGATTTTGCTTTTTAATTTCTAAGGATGCTGTAAACATAAGTTTGTAAGAAATTGAGTATTGATTGCTTTTGTGTGTTTTCTGTAGATTAGGTACTTGATCAAAATACTTCAGAAACAAACCTGTTACTGTAAAACAAACAAAAACCTAACCAACCGAAAAACGTCACCCATTTGTTGGTGTTTTTATGGGAAGTAACTGCCCAACAGATGAAACTGTTTAGCTTTTAAACTACGTTCTGTACTGCATACATGTTTTCGTTCTATTCATGCTTAAAGGAGCTCTATCAAATACCATTCAAATTCAGTCTTATAACATCACATAAACCCTTACATTTTTGCCATCTGCACTGCTTTTCTTGCGTCTAGATCATAAAAATACTTTTCTATGTCTTCTTAGGTTCTGCCAGTACCTTTTTTTTTTTTGAAAGATGCAAAAAAATTTAGTCATTGTAGCACGATGTACAGCTTTGTCAACGTAGCTGTGTCCACACTAAGAGCTGTTTATTGGTGTACGTAATAAATTTTACCAGTCAAGTTCTCACAATAAGCAGCTTTGATGTGGTTTGGATGACTAAGCAGTTTTCCTCCTGCTGTTTTGTATAGACCCTGTCTTTATTTCTGGTGCGCATTTTTGTGTTTATCACTGTCTATCCCCACTTTCCTACAGCGCATGCTAGGAGAATTCTGCAGCAGTCTAACAGAAATGCATGCATTGAAGTGCCAGGTAATGCATTCACTGCTTAGCTTCAACAATGTCCTATTACTTTTTTTTTCTCTTAGCTTTGGTCTTATAACTCAGACTGTTTAGCAGATGTTCAAAACCACTACTATTGCAGCACCTTCTCTATAAAGAAGGCAAGAGAAGTTACTTGTAATTTGCACGAAATGCAGTGATACACACTACTTTGAATTATAATTGTGGAGAATGTGTTTATCATGTTCCTTGTTAGCCACAACTACATGTGGAAAAATACTCAGGTAGATACAACAACACAAAACATGTGTTTATCATGTTCCTTGTTAGCCACTACATATGGAAAAATACTCAGGTAGATATAACAACAAAAAACTAATTTCAGTAGGCATTTTTTCTGTGTTTAAAGGCTACTCTTACATTTTATTAATGGCAGAGGGAAGCTATTTTTAGTGACTTATTAAAGGTTCAAAAGGCTTGCCTCTACGCTTAAAAATACTGGTAAACTATTTGCAGATAATCAAATTGCACAGTAACATTGGCTGTATTGCTAATAACTTTATTAACTTGAATACTAACAAATACACATCTGTTAAACTAAGCTGAGTTTTTCAAATTTAACTTTTTTCCATTCAACACGTGCCACAATATGTATGTAATAACTGTTGTGATGCAAGGATAATCCTAAATTTTCGAAGGAATGAGAGACTTATTAGGGAACACGTTGTCTTCTCATACATATGTAATAGGGCTTAAGGGTAAGAGGTTTTATCTGAGTCTCAGAAGTGATACTAGACATGTACGAGAATGTAGGGTTTGTGCTTGTGTGGGAGGTGTGGGAAGCAGTGGCTTTCTTGAATTCAGTCTAGAGCTTTCTTAATGTTGTTGCTTGTGTTGCAAAAATGTGGGCTACTTGTATCGGATAAACTTGAGACCTTTGGCTGTCTTGTTTGAAATACCTTAAGACTCCGTTTTCAGGGTTGAATACCTATTGGCAACATTGTGTGTGCAATATTCTCTTTAAGACATAGTACTTTCTAAAAGTATTTTTCAGAATTGTAAAGAAAATGATTTCTTTGAATGCTTTATATTTTATTTCGTATATGAAGGATTGCATAAAGTATTATTCAGAATGTTTAAATCTTTGTTGCCCTTCAGGAAATGAGTAAGCTTTAAGAAAGCAGTTGTATAATGGAATCTACAATGACTGAGAGATAATTTGTGTACCTGTAACTTGCATACCGAATAGACAGTTTTCTTTCAACTCGATGCATGTCAAGGACTTAACAAATTCCTTTTTTTTCCTACAGAAACTGGTAGTGATCTTTCTATGTTTGAAGCTTTGCGAGACACAATTTATTCTGAAGTGGCAACACTTATTTCTCAAAATGAGTCTCGTCCCCACTTCCTTATTGAACTTTTCCATGAGCTTCAGCTGCTAAATACAGATTACCTGAGGCAAAGGGCTCTATATGCTTTGCAGGTATATGCACAAAATTTTTTATCTTGTGTGTGAATCAAACAAATCTTAGATCCTTTTTTACAGTATAGATTTATTATCTTTTCCAGGATATAGTGACCAGACATTTATCTGAGAACAACGAAAAAGGGAAGTGCACAAAATCACTGAATTCTGCAACATGGATGGCATCAAATTCTGAACTCACTCCCAGTGAAAGCCTTGCTTCTACAGATGATGTACGTTTTCAAGTCCAGAAGCTAGTTTACTGTCGACTTTTCGTATCTTTTCATTTTACATGCTTCTGTACTGAAATATTCATACTAGCGATGGAATTTTTCTGAAATTCATATCAATGTACATGGACTTTAGAATTCTAAACAAAGAAATGCAAGAGACTATTAAATCACTGATGCCTCTGTACAGTTTCTTATGTATTTTATAGTTGAAGTATTTGAAACAAACATGGTAGAATCGCCTGATGGATTTATATCCTGAAAGTACGGTTGTTCCCCAGTCAAACAGCCTGGTGACAGGTCTTGATACCACAGCTGCCTTGTTGACACATCTGTGAGAGGATGGTGCATTGCTGCTTTGTATTCAGTTCTTTGGTGTTTTTTAGGATGCTTTTGGCAAGAACTTTTCTACAGAAGCATGTCAAGATTGTGAACAAAATGATGCAGACAATGGGAGCACTATGTCTACATCTTCAAATTTTGAACCCTTTGCCACTGATGACCTTGGTAAGAATGATGTGCTTTACAGTATTGTAAGTGTTAGTCCTTCCTTCCTAAAAAATGCCTGCAGTTGTCTCCTCTTAAATAGTATACTGTTCTTTGATTTTTAGTATGTAACCATGTTTTGTAAAACAACACTTAGAGAAATGAGCCACTTGTAGAACACTTGGAGTTGACCAAAGTGTGTAATAAAATATTCTAACTCAACTACGGTTATGTGTAGATTTCAAAACTTGTGGCTTTGAATTAATTTTTATCATTGTTTACTTGTCTGTCAATTGCAAACTTTTTATTTAGATTAAAAGGTGTTTTTATTCTAAATATAGGCAACACAGTGATTCACTTAGATCAAGCTTTGGCTAGGATGAGGGAATATGAGCGTATGAAAATTGAAGCTGAAAGTACCCTTGACTCTGAGGGCTGCTCTAGTAATTTTCAGGGTGCTTCTGCTGCTAAATTAGAAGGTATGCACATATATACATATTTTGCTTAGTTTTAGAAAATAATTATTCTAAATATCAGGAATCATTTAATTGGCTGATTTGCTTTCCTCTTCATTTATATTGAAAACTTAGCAACGTTTCAAAGGATCTTTACATGCTTAAGTAAACATGACTTATTTTTACAAAAAGGAAAATACATGTTTTTGAAAATGGTATTTCTTTAATAGTAATGTTGAATGACTTAGGTGTGCATTTCTTTTAACAAGGTCCAAGTCCCAGTGAATGTCTTCCTGTGCCACAGTCCAGTGAAGTTTCTGCTGTTCCATGTCCTCGTATAGATACTCAGCAGCTTGACCGGCAGATTAAAGCAATTATGAAAGAGGTCATTCCTTTTCTGAAGGTAAGAACTTTTTTCGGTGATGTGTGAATTAGGAGAGTAGAAAAGGACCTGCATAGAAGAACAGGATTTAAAATGGATAACTTGCATCTTAGCAACAGCTGCCAATAGATGTGTGTTAAGTTGCTGAGGACAAAATAAGGATTAAGTACTCCAGCAGAAAGATTCTATGGAGTTTTTAATAGGAGAAAGAAATGGCAAGGTTTCTGGATTGCTTTGCGCTGGTAGGCTTGGCATCAAGAAGAATAGAAATATCTTTGTTTGGAGCTGACCAAATCAAATAGAAATGTTTGAGAACGTACTTCTGAAATACTTGCTGCCTTTTAGCAAAGAGAACTGAGATAATTTTAATTAAAACTGTAACATTTGATGGAACTTGAAATATTTTTGAAGAATAGCTCTGTGAGCTTCAGCATTATTTTCTTCGGTTTACAAATATCTTGAAAGTTGTTGAGAGCTTGTAAACTCCTGTGAATACAGAGGAGAAACGTAGTACTTACAAGGAGAAACAATCACAGTTCATTCTTTGCAAAGTTAAAGAGCAGAGAAGATTGAGTTGTAAGATGCTTCAATAATCTTCCTGTTCCCTTTTATAGTATGCACAGTATATAAGCTTAGGTTTAGGTAATAAGTTGATACTAGTTTTAAAAACTGTATATTGTTGACATGTCACAGTCTCAGTGCCTGAAGACTTCCGTTTCATTTGCAATTTTAAAGAAGCTTACAACAGTAGGTATCTTAACATGAACTTTAATACTCGAGTACACAATCACAATATATGAAGATTCTTAGTTTGTCCAAATGTTATAAGATGGCATGTGCTGATGTATTGGAAAAGTGAGATAAAGCTTTCTGTGTTATGGCCGATTGGTCATTAACGAAGTATGGTATTTGCTATAACTGTGTTCCAGTTAGTTTGTTTTGCAAGATGGGTTAGAACTGTTCATGGAGTGCTGTTCCTTCAGTGGACAGGTGATTTTTTTTTATAAATGAATTTCAGTATTTGAGTTGATGGCTAATTTTTTTCTAAGTGGTAACTAAGCTCGTTCTGTGATACTTGTTTAGGAACACATGGATGAAGTATGCTCTTCTCAATTACTGACATCAGTAAGACGTATGGTCTTGACTCTTACACAACAAAATGATGAAAGTAAAGAATTTGTGAAGTTCTTTCATAAGCAGCTTGGCAGTATACTTCAGGTTAGTAGTTTTTCAGTGTTGTTTTGCAGCACTACTGCAACTTAGATAATGAGTAACAGCTAAACCACCTTCCCTGAAGTTATATTTCACAACTTGAATAGCATAGTGGCTGTTCTCCTTCACCTTTCATACAGCAATGAGGCATTACCTTGCTTCCTAAAATTAAAGCTTTACCACGCACAGAACTTCTTTTCCAGCACTGCCAGATAGTGAGAGGTGTATCTCCTGTCTGTGGCTGTCTTCAAGGAGAGCTCTGGTGATGCTCTTCCTGGACATTTTGTATAAGTTCATGAAAATCAATAGGCAGCTCTTTTCCTTCTTGTTTTTTTTTTTTTTCTACAAGTATAGAGTTTAAATCAGTAACTTGATAAGTTCTGTGATACGTACTAGACAGTCTATGTAAAATCTGTTTAAGATGCTAAACCATGTTTTTTTAAAAAGTATGAGCTATTTTATGCCTAACTAATTTTGAGTTATTAGTAATATGACATACACTTAGTCTTTGAAGTTTGAAAGCCTGTTTCAAAAACTGAAGAATTATTTCTCTTCACAGGATTCACTGGCGAAATTTGCTGGTAGAAAATTAAAAGATTGTGGGGAGGATCTTCTTGTGGAGATCTCTGAAGTGTTATTTAATGAATTAGCCTTTTTTAAACTCATGCAAGACTTGGACAACAACAGTATTTCTGTAAAGCAGAGATGCAAAAGAAAAACAGAAACTACTGAAGTGATACAGTCTTATGCTAAAGAGGTTTGTTTTATTACATTTTTGAAAAATATAGCATTTCTGAGTTTCATAAATATCTGTATTTCCTAAACTACTTTGATTACCTTAGTTCATATGTTGTATATATATTTTTTTTACAAATTAGTGCTGTGTAGTCACAGTATTGCTTGTGTAGAAGCATGAACTAGTTTTCCTCAGTAAGGGAGATGTCCTGTATTATAGATGAGTGTCTGTTACAGATATCTAATTGCATAGACTCTGTTGTTGGTAATTCAGAGGAGATGTGTTTTAATGGTTATATGTGCACATAGGAAGGAGTAGTCAAGTGTTGAAATAGTGTTAACGTCTGGGGCCTCTGAGTAGTTGCTGTGGTTTAATCCCAGTAGGCAGCTAAACACCACACAGCCACTTGCTCACTCCCTGACGGTGGGAGGGGAGAGAGACTTGGAAGAGTAAAAGTGAGAAAACTCGTGGGTTGAGGTAAAGACAGTTTAGCAGGTAGAGCAAAAGCTGTGCAGGCAAGTAAAGCAAGACAAGGAATTCATTCACTGTTTTCCATGGGCGGGGAGATGTTCAGCCATCTCCAGGAAAGCAGGGCTCCATCACATGTAACAGTTACTGGGGAAGACAAACACTGTCACTCCAAACGTTCCCCGCTTCTTCCTCCGTCAGCCTTATGTACTGAGCATGACGTCATGTGGCATGGAAAAGCCCTGTGGTCAGTTGAGGTCAGCTGTCCCGGCTATGTCCCCTCCCAACTTCTTGTGCCCCACAGCCTACTCACTGGGGGGGCGGTGTGAGGAGCAGAAAAAGCCTTGACGCTGTGTAAGCACTACTCAGCAGTAACTAAAACATCCCTGTTATCAACACTGTTTACAGCATAGGTCCAAAACATAGCCCCATACCAGTTAGTATGAAGAAAATTAGCTCTATCTGAGCTAAATATTTTGACATGTGGGGGTCCCAGTTCATCATCTCTCCAGTTGTGCCTACAGCTTGCTTTGCAGTAGCTCCCTATCTTTACCTAACCTGAGTAAGTCCTATGAAGTCATCAAATAGTTGGCTTATTGGTATATGTAGAAAATACCACTTTCTAGACTTGAAGTGTAAAATATATATAACTTTTCAGAAATATTTGAGACTGTAGTACGTATTCTGTTCTAACAAAGCAAGTTTTGGTTGGTTTTCACACCATTTACATTATTAAAGATGTTGCATCACGATTTTTAATTTTAGTATTGCGGTTTTTAGGAACATGGCTTTTTTTCTAGCTACATGAACTGCCTACAAAACAAACACTGAAACAGATCATGTTCATATACTTACATTGATCAGATATCTACCTCAATGTTTCTTCTTGCATAGTGTAGTTATGACTTGTGTCCTTTCAGCTTTCTTTTAGAAGCACAAATACCAAAGCAAACCTGAACTCATTCTTAAACTATCAATGGAAGATATTTTGTGAAAGTGTCATAAACTATTAAGTCCTGTAAGTAGTTTTAAGCGTATCATCAGCTACATTTCAAGATAGTTCAACTTAGATTTTCCAGTAGTATGGCTAGCATGCAAGAGAGACTGCAGAGTGCCTTGTAAAGAGGCCAGAGAAGCACTCTGAATCCAGAAGGATTTGGACATGACTTCCTGTTTTATCTGAAGTTGCTCATTGAGCTTTTGTTACATAAAGGATTGGTTTATACACTGCTGTGAGAATGCATGGACCCAACTTAGATCTGGCGTTTCTTCCCCTCTCACGGAAGCCAGAGGATTCAGGTTAAGGTCAATGTTTGCCTTGTTGCTGTGGCAGCAGTTCAGATTCAGCAGAGACAGAGATGAGCCAGAACTGGTAGGTCCTGCTTACTTTGGACAGACCCACACAATTATCTCTATAAGGTCTCCTCACAGCTTTTGGGTCTGGATCCCGATGCAGGTACATCTGATCTTGCTTGATTTTGTGGCTGTCTTGAGTCCAGTAAGCTGACTGGTTTTAGATTCCACAATGAAAAACACAGCTCTGTCCTGACCGGAGCTGGTATATCTAATTCTATATGTGAAATGTGGTTTAACCACAGACTGGAGAACTATCCCGTGTAAACATAATTGTTTAAGTAAAAAGGGCTAGCACAGTTTTTTGTAATATTTTACAACTCTCAAATTTTGAAGACATCTGTGTAAACATCTCTCATAGCATAAAAGTCCCTGTGGCTTACTGCCATTTTGAGATAGCACTTCTCGGTAAGATTGGCATCTCAGCCGGGCTTTCGTGAAGCCTTAGTTTGGTTCAGTATTTCAAAGTTATTTCAGTTTAGAATTGAAGACAGTTTGTGTTTCTTCTAGGCAAAAAAAGGTCTCCAGGTGGATGTTTGTTCATCTGCTGAAGATGTCGATGAGGACAAAGTATGTTTATGCTTCTCAACTGCCTTTATTCCCCAGATAATTTCACAGATCACTTAGTCTTACTGTTTTGTGTCATATAAATCCTGTATCCATAAGCAGCCCATTTCTTAGTGTCCATAAATTTATTAAACGTCATGGGTTTTATCTCCTTTCTGTTATTTTCAGTGATTTACTTTATCAAAATAGCAAAGTAAATCATAATTTCCCTTTTGTAATTTAAGTTGATGGTCTGGAAAAGGACTACCAAAAAATCTGCCTTCATCAAGAAGTCTTTGTTATTATATGCATTCAGTAAAGATGACTTAGATACCAGTTTCTTGGTTGCTCTTACTTTTATTCCTGTTTCTACTGCAGAGCCATTACCAGTGTAAAGACTGTTGCATTTCTTATAAAACATTATCTTGTTATCTTTCAAGAAGTGCACTCATATCAACCAAAATAGTATTAAAGATGCTTTTCTATTTATTGTTGGTGACCTTTATGTAGAATGAGCTTTGCTTTAGGACTGACAATTTGAAAGTCTAAAAAGAGCAAAGTTTACGTTAAATGCTGCACAACTGAAATGGAATAATTTGTGATATTTGCTGAGCAGCTTTAGGGTAGGATCTTGTTTTTCCTTTCAGTATTCATTTTCTGTATTTTAAAGAAAAAGACCTGTTCTGAAAGTGTTTACTGTGGGATTTCATCTGGGGCTGTTGCCTGGATTCTCAGCTCAGGGCATTTAGAATGTAGTCATTCCTCGAAGAATTAAATAGGAAGACCAGTAAATAGAGATGGTATTTAATTATTTTTAGCAATTAACATTTTCTTTTTTAGTGACACAGAGTAAGTTGTTTTACTTTTCCTCTCAAGGAGAAGGCAGATGTTCTGAGTTGGGACAAATAGTACTTGAGGTCTTTGGAGTCAAAGTCTGTGTGTGCTCTGAGTATTAAATGTTAGGGCCCCAAATGTCTCCCTTTTCTCTTTAAGTTCCTTTTGAAAGCCACCAAGAAATAATTGTATTTGGGGAGAGGGGTTGTATATGAAGTGTTGTATTTTCTGCTGGAATGTTCAGATTTTTACAGCCCAGGGAAAGATACAGGTAATGTACCAAGTAGAATGCTGAATGTTTTCCTAAATGGGCGTAGGCATACATATAGGCATGTATGGGCACAGAGTCAGTGCTTTCTTCTAGGGCTTAGAGCTTCTGTCGCACTGCGTTGGAAGTGAAAGTGGGAATCCGTGGGATTCTGTGCAAATCACTTCTTATGGTTGCTGTAGTATAGAAGAGTCCTTTCAAAATTTGGAGCCAAACTCGGGGCTTTACTTGAGGCTTGTATGGACTGAGCAGAATTCTGTCATTCACGGTGTTTAGCAAATCATTCACTCAAACTGCTGAGTAGCTATTCCGAAAGAAAGGAGAAGCAGCAGTTAGGAATATTCTGAACTTTTACTAGAGGTAATTCAGGAGAAGCAGGGAAGTCACTGGAAGGTAATAATGCAAGTGTGTCTGTCTTCCTTGTGACAGTGATAAAGCGAATTCAAAGAAATCTTGTTTTAAGCTAACATGCTGATCAGTGTGAACCTTTTCAGGTAATGAAATGCTCAGTTGCGATGCCCTTGATGGCCATGTCTGAACAGTGCGTGATCTCTTACAGTAGATCCCGATGCTCTGTTTCAGCAGTAGCTTTGCAGTATTTATTTCAAGCCCTTAAGGACTTTTTAAACATCAGTTTTTAGTCTGTAGATTTTTGATTGTGAGAAACAAAGGTGCCTTCTTGATGCAGAAACCATAACTTAATCTTGAGATAAACAAACATGAAATTGCAAAGTATGCCTTGTTTCCCTAGGACAAGGATGAGACTGAAACTGTTAAACCAGTACAGGACTCAGAAATGTATGATGGTAACGGAGTTCCTGAAAGTATTAGGTCTGATGCATCTGATCAAGAGGAAGATGAGGAAAGTGAAAGTGGTCCGGTGGCCATAAGTAAGTGATTTTTATAGCTCATTCTTCAATGTTTTAACTGTAGTTTTGACCAACAGGATTTGTGTGAAGTACTGCTGTGTAACACCTGCCCTCACAGATTTTCTAGTCAGGTCTTTTCCAGTGAAAGTTTTCCAGTACTCGATTTACTAGTACTGTGTCAACATTCCAATTAGAGGAGCTTTTGTTCTTTGTAACCTGTAGATCTGTAGAAACACATGTTGGAATCAGATTAATTTTTTGTTACATATCCTGTCTCAGCTAAACTTAAAGTTTCTCAACCTTTAACCCGAAGGGTGAAAGCTGCTGAAATTTTTTTGCAGTTTTGCATTTAAATGATGATTTTTGAATATGCTTCTCTTTAGGCTTGCATAATTTTAATAATTTTTTTGGTGCTGTTCGTTGTCGTAAACCAGCTACTCATGGCTTGGGTTTCCCTTTTATTTACATTCTTCACACCAACTTGTTTAGTAACTTAACTATTTCACACCAACACAGTGGTGTTTGTTGGTAATACAGCTTATGTGGAGCATGTGGATCTTTTAAAGTAAGTCATCACTGTATCTTAATTTCAAATAATGTTTTGAAGTATGAGTTATAACTGATCGTTGCAGTAAATTCTCAAAAGGGATTTGGATTTTGCAGCCTGATTTTTACTCTGTCAGGCTCTGTCAATATGTAAATCCAGTACGAAGATGGTTTTACATTGATTTGCTTTCAGGTTTATCAAAAGCAGAAACCCAAGCTCTGACTAACTATGGCAGTGGAGAAGATGAGAATGAAGAGGAAGAAATAGAATTTGAAGAAGGACCTGTTGATGTGCAGACATCACTACAAGCCAGCAGTGAAACAACAACTGAAAATGAACAGGTAGACCAAAGCTGTAAACACAGAACAAACCTACGCCAGTGCATAGTTTTTCAGACAAATATCTGTATTTAACATTTCATTTTTTCTTGTTGCACTGTTTTCATACTAACAAAAGTAGAAGAATGCTACAAGAAATTACATGAAAGCAATAGCTGCTACATACAAAGTATCTACTGCTCATTCCCCACCTGAATTTACTATTGGTATGGCTGATGCCAAAATGGATGGAATGATGCACACGAAACTACTGTTTAAATCTGCTGTCAGAGAAAGAGAATGTTAAGATGCAGTAGAAAAGAGATGCTTTTTTGAAAGTTTCAAGTTTTATACTGGTAACTGTTTCTTCCTCTGTGTTTGCTGACGTCAAGTTCTACTTGGGCTTTCCTTTGCAGAAGCCATTGACTCTTGTATTCTAGCATGTCTGATTTGTCTTTCCTCTTCATCATGTAATACATTTTTATAGAACAGCGGTGTAATATTATTGGCTTTTCTATTGTCATTTCACTGTTTATTTCCTGAAAAACATTTGGATGTGTGCGACCTGGTTCTAGAGACTTGTCAATTCTTTACATTTCGGTAAATAAGATTGACTTCTGAGTCTTCTGAAACTTTGGTTTAGTCAACAGCTACTAACATTTAGGCAAGGATGTTACTGGAACGTTTTACTTTAAAGGCTAAAACAATAGATCTTTTTTGCTGGAACTAAAGAGTTTACGTGGGAAATACTATAGCTAAAAGAAAATTAAATGCTTAGATAAGACACATGTATCAGTGTTAATAGTTTGTTAAAGTGGGGTTGACCAGCTGATGAATAGAGAGTAGAACTTGCTACCTTTATCTCAAAATAGTTAAAAGCATGGAGCAAGTGTACAGTGTGTTTCTAATTAGCAAGGAAGAATAAATTAGCCAATACGCTGTGAAGCTGATTAGTTGAATTTGTCCTAATTAGTTGAATTTGTTTTCATCTTCCCGAATAGATTTCAAACCAAGAACTGCAAACAACAAAAAGCAGTGAGATTTCGGCATCAGAACAAGAATCTGTTAAAGGTAAGCTCGGTACACAGTAACCGAGAGATTAACACTTCCATATGAATTTGCATATAGTGAGAATTATCTCATACAGTGCCTGTGATATATGTAGTGAAGGGGAAGAACATCAATTTTGTAAGAGTTTACTGGGCTGCTTTTTTTCATGGAACCGTATCAGTTGAGTAGATATATCTGTGTTGATATAGACACAGCAAACCTTTTAAAGAGAAAACCTGGAATAATAAATGTGTGCTTGATGCTTGACAATAGCGTCCATTTCAGTTGATTGTTGCAGCCTTTGGCACACAACTGTAGCAGAGGTAATTTGTCTGTTGCAATATTTTGATGTTTCGGTTTGTCTAGGACTTGCTTTTTCTGCTACTACCCTTTACTAGCAATTGAAATTGCTTGATATTTTAAAGATCTATTTCTGTGAGCAGTGCTGTGTTGTAACTGATTAAGAACCGAGAGATGATTTTCTGTCAAAAGACAGAAACAGTGCTGGGTGGTATGAATGGCACTTTTAATTGAACTGTCGTTACCTCCTTCTTTTCTTGTGTTTTTCTGTTGCAAATACTGGTTTTGTTCTTGGTCTTTTTTCATAGACTAAAAGCAGTATTTGAGTAGATTCTGGGTTGCCACAAGAATGTGGTGAAATGCTAAGGAATTTATTGTTCTGTATTATATTCATTCTAGGCATAATTTTACAGAGATATTTTACAGTAGGTCATACATTTCTGGAAGTTGTTTTTCCGTTGGTTTGGTTTTGCGTTTGTTTTTTTTTGTTTTTAAAAACCTGTATCAATTAAGAAATGTTTAAGTTCGATCCTATCTTGTGATAATTGCTGATACTTCAGTGTATGAGAGTACAAGTAACCGATGTTTTGTTTCAGACTAATTCACTTTCATTGCTCATTTGTAGCTTTGAATAATAATTTGTTAAAAAAAAAAAAATCTAGGATTTTTGTGTGCTCAGAATCTTTCACTATCTCTATCCCGTTAAAATGTAGTTTTGTGGTTTTAGGTGAACAAGATGTGGCTACAGTTTTGCCTCATTACCTCAATGTCATGGAGAATACACCACCTTTAACAGTCGATGCCCCAGAATCCTTTATTACGGCCGCTATGAAAACGGAAGAATCAAGCTCATCTTTACCAGTAAATGAAACTCAAACACTCGATACAACGTGTGTAGGAAACAAATCATCTGCTGCAAGTTCTGAAAGCTCCATGGCTGGCAGCCCTGATACGGAGTCACCTGTGCTGGTGAATGAATACGTGCGTATATTTCAGTTAAGATACATCCAAGAGAAAATAGAAGCTTTTTTCTATTTCAGTGTTATTTCTAGTTTCCAGTCTCGTTCACTTTTCATCTGCAAATTCGGTATGGGCATTGCTTTTTGATGTACTTTATTACCATAGTCAAAAATCTAGTTTTGGAGTGAAAATTAAACAACATAGCACTGTTCTCTTAAATGTCACTATTTTTCTTAACAGGAGGCTGGTTCTGGGAATGTCAGTCAAAAATCTGATGAAGATGACTTTGTGAAAGTTGAAGACTTGCCCCTTAAACTCGCAGTGTATTCAGAGGTATTTTGCCATTGCTGTGGGGTGGTTGTTTAGAAGTGCACACCCTAAATGTCTTAATAATCTAGACAGCAGTAAGAATTATCCAGAATTTTGAGTTTTGCTTTATCTGTTACAAAGGCAGATTTAATGAAGAAAATGGCAACAGAGGCCCAAACCAACAGTTTGTCTGATGAATTACTGGATGGAGGTGGTGCTCAAGATCAAGAATTAGTAGGAGATGCCCAAACTCTGAAAGAACCCGGTAAAGACTGTTTTCTAAATCCTGTCTATCTATTGGGAAAACACTCTGAAACGGCCTAGGATTTAAATATCTTCTTGTCACTGATTGAAGTAAGCAGTAATGGTGGCGCTAAACAAATACCCTTTTTTGTTATCGTGCATTTGAAAATGATGCTTTGATATGAAGGGATTTTGCCTTCCATGTTCCTTCTATATGTATAATTTGTTAGATTCTGTGGCTAATAAAATAATAAAAATTAACATTTTATAACTTGATGGTTTTTAAACTTATTAAAACGGAATAGTATTTTTGTTCCTCGTAACACAAGCTTGGGTTTAAAAATATTGCAAATTCTAATTGCTATTATCTGATTTAAAACTCTGAATATAATTTGCTGACAGACTGCTCAGTGGTTCTGTAATAGAAAAGTTCAAGAGACTTTTCAGAATAGTAAAATACCTCTTCAGGAAACAGGAAATTATTTTTTATATGAAGCATACCATGAGCTATGCTTTCTGTGTACGACAGCAACAAAGGCGTGTCACTGTCATGAAGCAGTATTTATGCAGCTACAAAAACTTAATGGCAATGCTGGTCAAAGGAACTTTTTTTTTTTTTTAATATAATGTCGATATTGTGACACAAGTTATGGTATTAGAAGCTTCTGTTCTATTGTTAGGCTTGTAGTTCTCCAGTGAAGGATATATAATGGCATATATAAATGCATGAACTGAGTATTCTGATGGTAGTTTTTGTGGTAGTTTAGCTAGTTCCAATTCCTCAAACACTATAAGGTGATGAAAATGCTTTTTTTTAAATGCATTTGCAGTGACAGCATAGGATTTTCCAGACTAGAACGAGAAGGAAGGTACATATTCCCTTCCATTTCATTCATCGCCCACCACCCCTCTGCTCGTCGCAGCTCTGCCAGGGGAAGTCTGTCGTGTCAGTGTGGTGAATACCGATGCGTGTGCCTGGTGTGGGGATAGTTGGGCTGAGAATGCCGTGCCACACAAAACCGGTAGCCAGCAACTAAGCCGTTCTGTCTGTGTGGGGGGGTGGCTGCAGCTGGTCAAGCGAGCCACGGCTCAAAACGCTGGTGGGGGAAAAAAAGCGAGGATGAAATATTTCATCAAGGTGCTTTAATGGATACTTACGAGGAGTTGCCACGTGGTCAAGAGCTGTGTTTGATGCCTTGTTGCTGTTAGACAGTAATGAGTGTACTCTTATTTTACAGAAACTTTTGGAGCTCAGAGCGCATGAGAGTAACTTGAAGATATCTACATTTATAAACTCTGCGTATACAAAGGCATACAGAAGATCAGCACTAATTTCCCAGAATTCTGGAAGTGTATAAAAATGTAAAATTTTTGACACACTGCCTCTTAGGAATAGCTCTGCTAACTTCTGCCTGTGGCAGTTTGAACAGCTGGAACTGAATCCTCTTCTATTCAGTCTTGCTGCACTGTTCTTTTTCTGTCTTAATCTTTTTTTATTTTTTATCGTGACTTGTTTAGTAATTTTAAAATTGTTCAAAATAGTAGTTTTAAATAAAGTTTGGACTTGTCTGTAAATTTGTCTTCTGAAAAATTTTCCTCTGCCTTACGAATGGTGTACAGTTTGTTGTTGGAAGTGACTTTTAAGTGTTGGCATGCTTGTAGCTCTCTTTGTTACTCCTCTTCAGAGAAACACTGCGAACTGTCCTGGGGTGAGAAACTCGTGTCCCACTGAGTTTCTCCGACCTCTACAAATATGAGGTGTAGACACGGTACACACCTACATGTTGCCTTTACAGCCTAAGTATAGCTTGTCTGTAAAAAAAGAAAAGTCCCCGTTCGTGGCCTGTGGAGTTCATTTCTATCAGCACGTTGCTCTGAGGTGACCTAAATACCATGGTTTTGTAGCGAACGGCAGAAACCATCCGTATTTTTCTGCGTTTTCTGTTTTTGCACTTTCAATATGCAAAGGGATAAACCTGTCTGAAAATTTGGGTGTCCTTTCACATGTAACACTTCAAAGTGCTGCAAGCCTGCAGAACTGGTTCCTGAAGTCTTTGACTTTGTAAAGGGTTTTCATGTAGGAAGGAAGAAATTTAGGAAATTACATTAATTTTAATTGTTAATGTTTAAAAAAACAGTTAAAGTCAGCACCTAATGAAGTCTCATGGCAGAGGAAGAATTAGGATTGTAGAAAAGTAGATTAGAAAACTTGAACCAGAGCAAAAACTTTCTTTCCTTTTTAGATCAGAGTTGCTAATAACAGTAAGTCATAAAACTGAGCCAGAAATAGTTTATTCGGCATATCTGCTGCATTATAGAGATCCTGCTTCCCTTAAACAAATACAAGGCTTTTCTCAAAGCAGTTAAAATGCAGTGGTCATCTTTGATTCAGGCTTGTCTTCCTTTTGAGGTTGGTGTAATAATACGGCCGTATGCTGCGGGAGACAGTCTAGTGCCAGTGGAGTCTAAATACACCTGAAGTTTGAATAAAATGAGCGTGAGTCTTCTGTGATTCTTTTTTTTTAGTTTGTTTGTTCTGAGTGTCTGCAGGTTTTATGAGTGAAATTTGAAACGGCAGAGTACAATCATAAACCTTCAATCTCCAAAGACAAAAGTATATTAAAAGGTTTGAAGGCATCTTAGTTACCGTGCAGACTTTAAACTCATCATGATACTGTATGCAGGAAAAACTTTACCATTTTGAGGACAGAGGAAATACATTGTGACAAAGGCAAACCTGTGAAAGTGAAATAAAGTTCAAGTTTTTAATAACTAACTTGCCACAAGAATCATTCAGTAGATCTAAAAGAGAACATTTTCATAAAGTGGAATAACAACATTTGTGCATATTTGAGACATCTATTTTATATGGTAAATCATTAAACTCTAAAGCTCATGAAACAGCATGAGCACATACCGTTCCTGAACTCTGCCCTGCAATGGCGTATATGAACAGTGCACTGAAACGGTGTTTATTTGGTGGTACGTTCTCTCTACCCTTTCTCCACAGAGTGGTTGAGGTTGGCAGGGACCTCTGGAGGTTGGAGCAGGGCCACTCAGCGCTGGCTGCCCCGGGCTATGCCCAAGTGGCTTTTGAGTATCTCCAGGGCTGGAGACTGCAGCCTCTCTGTGCAGCCTGTGCCTGTGCTCAGTCACTCTCGCAGCAAGAAAAGTGTTCCTGACATTCAGAGGGAACCTCCTGTGTTTCCTTCCGAGCAACGGATCATGGAAGTAGACTAGAAGGGCATAAACAGTAGAATTGCTGAAGCAGTTAAGCACTGTCTTATATTCTGATGTGAGTCCTTTTATGTGTATGGAGTTCAAGTAGAGTGTGTTTTTTCAGTGGCAGTAAAAAAGTTTGGGCTTAAAAAGATTACAGGAGAGAGTGTGACAGAGATATGAAGATCAGAGTCTTCTGCTTGGTATGTTGCTTGCTTCCTTACTAATCTGGACCAAATGAACATTATGTTTTACTGTACAGTATCTGTTGACTTCAGAGACAGTTCTGTGGAGCACCAAGTACAAAGAATTCAGATATTATTTTTTAAGATGCAAGTTAAGAGGCCGGAGCTGGTTCTCTTCTGTAGCTAACGCAATTTAGTAACAGCTCTTCCCTTAGAGGGAGGTTACTGTATAACACCTGTCTGTTACTGTTCTGTAGCAAATGACCTAACGAAGACTAGAACACGGGTATGGAGAAAAATCAAGTCATAGAATGGTTTAGGGTGGAAGGTCTCACCAGCACCTTCTCTTCTCTGGGCTGAACAACCCCAACTCTGTCAGGCTGTGGTCACTGGAGAGGTGCTCCAGCCCTCAGGCATGTTGGACTGTGACTCATTGTCACTATTGGAAGTATCTATCTGCTACTTCTTGGAGGAAGGTGGCATAATTGATTTCTTACAACAGATGGCAACACTGCTTTTGAAACTTTATTTTCAAACCCCGTTGTGTCCTGAAACGATTCAAGCTCCAAAACTAATTACAGCATTCACAAATTCTAAGCATTAAGACAACAGAAAACCCATAGTAACTTTGGGTTGCTTTTGCTGCAGTGCTAGTATTTTGAGCTGTGGTTACCTAGGACAGGATTACTACCTTGCATAACAACAAGGAGTTCAAACAAAACTTAACCCTCCAGTGATTAACTTCCATTCTTCAAAGTTTCTTCAAAGACTTAACTGTCTTATTTCAAGAGAAGCCTTCACCTATTCCATACAAGTTTGCATATTCATAGAGTATTTATTCAAAGAGAGACTGGAACATTTCTTGTCCTACTTTTATATAAGCTTCTCTCTCTTCTTTTGTCATGAGAGACACAAGCTCGGGATTTTCACTGACTTCGCTATATGAGCGAGGCTGACCAGCTACCATTAAAATTGGACCTTCTGTTTCCTGTTCCTCTCGTTCAAAGTTGCTGCCTGCTGCATTCCTGCTCTTCCTGAGGTCTTGGCATCTTCTTCAGACTCACTAGTGTCACTGCCCCATTCAGGCAGTTTGCTGTTGCCAACAGGAGCCTGGTCTGTGCTAGACGATGACTTGGACTCATGGATCAGAAGGGTCTTGATGATCTCGTTATCGGTGACAGTTTCTTTAACACTTTCGTCTGTTCCTTCAGAAGCATTTGCTCCTAATACACAAGTACTAAGCGTTAGAGCTACCAATAGTTTACAGTTACCACAGCCATCCTACATACACCTTTTTTTCTACTCTGGATCTTTTTTACCCACACTTTAGAATTCTCTTGGAAGTGCAGACGTTTCCAAGAGCTTTCTGCTTTAAAGATTACCACTAATGTTACTGCACAGGTAGAGCCAAAAATGTCAGGACCTGGTACCTGACCTCTGGCTTTGGGAATATGACCTAAATCAGTCTGAAGACTACTTTTTAGAAACTAAGATCTGAGTGGCGCTAGTGCAGAATTGAAGCATTACTCCACGTTCTAAACTAAGCTCGCTCCATTTTCAGCA
>NW_009648118.1:1961742-1968955 GCF_000708025.1 Charadrius vociferus | reverse complement strand
CAGGTAAAGCTGCTGAGGTTAAGTAGTTGGTAATGCTTAAAACTTACCAACGCTCTTGGTGGTGGCTGGTGTTGCTCCTTCCACGGTGCTCTCTGACATCCAGATAGGTTGTTCTTTAGTTGCTTTCTCTCTTGTTTTCTTCTTGGGCTCAGAGTCTTGGACATCAATAACTAAGTTTTGGGTGTACAGATTGCCAAAAGAGGAACTTCTGTTGGCCCATTTTTCAGGTCGGCTGCAGGATTCCAGCACACTCGAACCCACCTTCTCATCAAAGCTGAATGAAATGCCACCCGTTTTGGACAGGTTAAATACAGGCAAGACCTCCTCCCCCAATTCCCAGTCAAAAAAGACCAAAAAAAAAAAGCCAGTCTGCTGACAAAACATGCTTTTAACAAGTGCTCTGTATTAAAACAATTTGCATTCCCCATTACCTCATCACAGAGGCAAGTGATGCTGAACCATTGGTTTTTGCATGGTCTCTTCAGTAGGACATCCCTGGATGAAGCACACTGATACAGAAACATTACTTTATCACAGGGAGGGGCTGCAAATGTATTAGCTGAGGGAGAAGTCTGTAAAACTACTCCTCAAAACAAACAAAAAAAGGCAGCAAAAATAAAACTATAAACGCATAACAATAATTTAGAATGCCTTAGATAACTACAGGCTGCTTCATTAAGCAGCTGCCAATACCGAACAAAGCAGAAAGTAGGTTGTAAGATCAGCATTTCAAAGATTTTACAACTGGAAAGTCGTTGGGGGGGTTTGTATTGATCCGAAGTTCTCGGGTTACGTTTATACCTTTCTGATAATTCGGGTATTTCTGTTGGCTGAGGCTCCAGCAAGTCGTACGGCAGAACGATATCCTCAGTCTCACGCAGTAGCACAAAGATGGGTTCAATCTGCTCATTGAATTTTGCCAGCAAGGTCCGAGCATCGTGCTTGGGAAGTGCTGAGGCATCTTCCTCTACTTCAGCGTTGCAGTAAGTGCAGCGAAAAGTCTCTGCAACATTATCCAAAGTGGAAATTCTCATGTTTATAAGATGCGAGAGACGAGCAGTACCTGGTTAAGAAATCCACGGCCTGGACAGTCCCAAAAATGTTCTGACTGCACTGGACTTTCTCCGTTTGTTCTCATTAACGAGGGGAACTCCAGTTCTACATGCAAGCCATGGGGTTTGGGGGTTTTGGGGTTGTTCTTTTTTGTTTGTTTTTTTGAAGGACTGCTATTCACACACTTGTTATGCACGAGAGAAATGTCTGTATTGGGGGGGGTGAAATTAAGTTGGCTAGACATGAAGAACCATCAGATAGTAAGGTTTATTTTTTTCTTCTCATCTTTTTCTTAGTTCATAATGTAAGAAAAGACATTTGCAAGCACAAATAGCATTTTAGTTTAGTTGTTCAGGGTTCTAAAGTTCAAAGAGACTCATTTAGAGTCAAAGCATATGCTAAAAATCTATGTCTTAAGAAAAACAATAAAAATTAAAGCCTATTTTATTGAAATCTGTCACCGGTCTCAACATTCACCTTTCAGTATCTTGACAGAGCCCCTCTATTTAGAACAACGGTGTGATTTTGCTAACTGACAGCACACTGACTTCACCTTTGGCACGTCAAGTTAGTCGCACAGCGGCCAGTTTATCCCCCCGGCTCTGGCATCCTTCCCGGGCACCATCACCCGGCCCTTAACACAGCAGCTGCGCTTCGAGCCGCGTATTGCATTAACGGTGCCTTTTGGAAGAGTACTGTAGTTATTTTGATTTCAGAGAAACCCACAAGCTCTGAGGCCTCTTCTGCTGTGGATGCATCATGTTGCCTTAGGAGGAGACCAAACTTCCCCCTTCCCAGCAGAGGAGTGACAGAGCGCCCCTCCTCTGGGGCCCAGCTGCACCACGCTTATCGCAGTAGGTGCCTGCAAACAGCTCGTATCCATCTCATCCAACTCTTCCATCAGAAGAACTGAACACACCAACAGCTGAACTAACAAATTCAAAATGGAGGAAAACGAGTGCTGAATTCTCATTTCCATATGAGGAAGCAGGACTCAAAAGACTTGGATCCGAGTGATCTTAACTCAGGTTAAGCGTTGTGTTCCCAGCAAAGCTGAGGCCTGAGATCCGATTCCCAGCCCCGACTCATATAGTCAAGATTATTCTTCCTCTTCCTTGGCCTGTTCTACAGAGACAGCTTTTTCCCCTTACCTCCCAGCTTCTCCTGTCTCCCAGGCTCTTGTCCATCAGCAAACAAGAAGTATATCCTAACAAACAGGTTTTTTTTGCAAAGTTCTCACAGGAGCCAATTTTGTGCTGTCATCGGAGTTGTTATTGAAGATAAGAGCAAATAAGCAATATAAGCAACGTACCTGTAAATGCGTCAAAGAGCTGATTGACTTCCAGGTCTGTGTAAGTGCTGGAGCAAGACGGACATTTAAAGGAGGACCTGGTAGTTGAATCCCGCTCATCTGCCTCTATTTTCCGGCGTACGTGATCCAGTTTGTACTTTACCACATCCACCAGCACCTTGTAATTGATGTAATAGTAATTGTGCCTCGTGCTCTTCCCATTCGGCCCCGTTTCAACTCGCATACGCAGCTTCACAAGCTTGTCTGCCTTGAGCGTGTTGAGGACGGTGCGCAGTTGTTTACGGTCGTACTTGAGCAACTGTAGCAAGTCATCCTCCTTCACGCAGGGATAGCGGATCAGTATGTCGAGGGCCAGGGAGTGCTCCACTCCGTAGAAACCACGCACGATGTATTTGGCCAGGCGCTTTAGGGCTGCCGGCACCTCCGTGATAATGGTTTGCTCTTCCATCAGGAGCTGAACTGCTGTCGGGAAGAGAAGCGCTGTAAGACACAGAGAAAGGAGGGGAGATGGAGTGAACCCTTCGTGGCGCTCGTAGGCAGGTACAGAGCAGGTCACTTGTGGCGCTGCACTTCTGCAAGAGTCTCCACTGAATAGATTAATGTAAAATCCTTAACCCGCACCTGGGGATGGGGAAGATATCAATAGATATCAAAGATTACCTAATCTTCAGGTACGACGATTACATCTGAAATATTCATGTCCTCTTGTGTAAAAACCCACAGAAGATCTCTAGGAAGACAGGTTACAGAAAGTTCACAATAATCCTCTTTAGAGAAGAGAGCACAGTTAACTTGCATGTCTAGGTCTGCCCAAAGAATCTGTGTTCATCCACAGCCAGCCACGGAAGATCTGAAGTGACCGCTATATGCCTTCAAAAGTAAAGCTCAGGACACAAGCTGGGCAAGAAGTCTTTAGCTTAATTCATAATACACAGAATAAGCACATAATTATATAATATACAAAATAAGTATACATTCATAAGCACAAATACAGACCAGGTAGAAAATGGATTGAGAGCAGCCCTGATGAGAAGGACCTGGGGGTACTGGTGGGTGAAAAGCTCAACATGAGCCGGCAATGTGCACTCACAGCCCAGAAAGCCAACCGCATCCTGGGCTGCATCAAAAGCAGCGTGGCCAGCAGGGCGAGGGAGGGCTTTGTGCTTCCGTATAGAGGAGACTGCAGCATTAAACTTTAAATAGATCAAAATCAAATCTAGTTATGCTCAAATACATAATGTTTATGTTTATATGTTGAAGGCTTGGTTTCCTAAAATAAACAAGATAAGTGTGTTCTCCGTACTACTTTTCCTACTGTTGTATGCCTTCCGGCAGCTTTCAGTGTCATCAAGCGCTTTTCTGTTTAGATCTGATCTCCATCTGAAAGCTGGGGAGGGACTCTTGATCAGGGAGGGGAGCCATAGGATGAGGGGTAATGGCTTCAAACTGAAAGAGGGCAGATTTAGATTAGATATTGGGAAGAAATTCTTGACTGTGAGGGTGGTGAGGCACTGGCCCAGGTTGCCCAGAGAAGCTGTGGCTGCCCCATCCCTGGAGGTGTCCAAGGCCAGGCTGGATGGGGCTTGGAGCAACCTGGGCTGGTGGGAGGGGTCCCTGCCCAGGGCAGGGGGGTTGGAACTAGATGGTCCTTAAGGTCCCTTCCAACCCAAACCAGTCTATGGTTCAATGACAACAGTATGTGAAATAGATGAGACTGTATCTCCCTCCGTGACAAAGGCACAAGAGGTGTTTGAGTGCCTTTGAGTTTGCTCTTTGCGATTTTTCTGCTGGCTGCTGTGGCCAAAGGCCTAGCCACGCGGGGGCACGGGATGCTCCATCTTGTCTGGCTGTATCCTCCCCCAGTGCAGGGTGCTTTGGGGCTGTGCCTGCTTGTTCCACCACACTACATCACCAGGAAACATTTGCAACAGAACATTTCCCTCCTTAGTAGTGTTCTCCCCTGTAGAAATAGGGGTTCTGGCAGTAACCTAATCCCATTAAATGGAATGTAACTAACTTTAACCTGTCCCACTGTCCTGCTTCTTATTTCTAATGAATGGAGAGAGAAGAAAAAAAACTGAGTTGTTTCAACAAAGCTACATCCCGATTCCATTCTTTGAGGCGTGTTAAAATCCTACAGTAATATTTGACACCACAGCCTCCAGTCAGATTGCTTTGCAGGGAACCATGCGACGCGCAGCCGGATGGTACTGGTATAGCCACCGAATCCGAAGGTGGGCGGGTAGTGGGATGGCATGGCATGGTGCACTGCCAAACACTGCTGGAGGGGCACCTTGCTCAAGCCCAGGTAACTCATATTGCTACATAGAGCTTCCCGGTGACCTCCAGCAGAAACCAACAAAACCCACCTGCAGTAGCCTCGCAGTTGAGGTGTACCTAAACTTGCATCTCCCAGGGGAAGCCCTAACATCTTGGTTAACCCAAACCAACCGTAAACCTGCTGGTCTGAGGCTCAAAACCCCAAAGGCACTAGCACCACACTGACCTAAGTTTCCCACAGGAAGAATGGGACAACACTGGAATAGGCTGCCCAGGGAGGAGGTCGAGTCTCCCTACTTCAACCGGACAAGAGTCCAAGCGGCCTCACCTGGCTTCAAGATTGATTTGTGTCATGAGCAAGGGCTGGACCAGATGGCCTCCAGAGCTCCTGTCCAACCTCAATTCTTCTATTTTATTCCAAGGCAGTTAAATGTAACTAACCACAGTGAGAAGAGAAGCTTCGGGGATGTCAGTCAGTTCCTTGACAGTCCTCCTCAGACTGTAAGAAGAGCATTTCTATGATTTTTCACAAAAGCCTTGAGGAGGAAGCATTATTTTTTTTTAATTATTATTATTACAGTTTTACTCTTTCACTTCTCCTTTGCCCTCATCCTCAAAAGAGATTTAACTGAAGAGTGCTCCTGACTGCCCCATGTTAGCAGGGCAGCGTAGCTCACCACATGACCAGAAAGACATCCCCTTCCCCAGATGGGAAAGCCACAGGACCTTGAGCTTGTGTTCAACCAAGTCTCCCAGTAACTAACTCCTGTTCTTGCTGACAGTCAAGCCCTAGCAAGGGTATGACCCACCATCCATGTACACGCGTGCACATGTGTCGATGGTGGGACAGGGACATACTCCCGTCAAGAGTCAGGAACTCCATGTGCTGAAAAGAGAAGTTTAACAAAATCTTTTTGACTGCAATCCCACCTCCACCTCTTCCCTTGATGGATGAGCTACCTCAAGCTGCCAGTGGGTTTTCTGCCAGATAAAGCCATATGCAGACCCACTGGGTAACAAGTCAGTGCACCCAGTGGCCACCCTTGAGCCTCTCAACCATCTTCATACCCCACCTCTGCTCAGCAGAAAATTTTCCTTTCCCCATCCACAGCAAGGGCTCTGCTCTTAGAGTGGAGTGGGCTTGTCTTTGAACTCAGGATAAGGGTACACAGAGATGATCTACACATTGAGAACAGTCAAGAAGCCTCAGACAGCAGAGAAGGTACCAGCACACAGGACAGCTCAGATTCACTGCTCTGGACCCGGGGCTACGAGCTGGATTCCCACAGCTACTCTCCAGTGTTTTCACCCCAGGGGCTCTCGAGCATAAACCACAAAATTTCTGGAGCACAGACAAACATCAGACTTCTTCCACAGAAGAATACACTATCTTATGCTGAAGACTGATTTTTCTTCTCTTTCTGGCCTCACAAATTTGGAACTCATTTCTGTGCAGTGGCTTATACTCAGAAGGAAGGACAGACGGACAGTGTCCTCTCCCAGCCCCACATCCAGAGGCCAGGAGCACGGCTTTGAGTCTTCTCAGGCTCTGGAGAGCCCTGAGCCTTGTCCTTCTACACTGTGGACAAGTAGCCCAGAGAACAGAGGCACTGAAGCCTCCAGTACATGCCCAAGGAATGCAGCCATCACGCATTTCTGTAACCTGGTCCAGTCCCACCAAGGAGCACCAAGTCCAGCCCCAGCATCTGTATGGGATATGGTACCAGTCATGTACATTAGTCTGGGCCAGCATCTCCGAAAGGGCCAAGGTGCCCTCTGTGGGGATCAGTTTTATACTAACACCAGTTGGATGGTGGCACTATTAAAAAAAAAAAAACAAAACCAAAAAACCCCCAAACCACTTCTGGACCTAGTCCTTGGCTAATGGTGGCAGAACCCTGACGCTTAAAGGACTTGCATTAGCAGCAGGTCTCATGACTGGTTTTTCCTACCCCAAGTCAAATACAGAATGCGATGACTTCAAAGAGAGCGTGATAAGTCGATAACATCATCAAGGAGGGAGCAGGACCTGAACTGTAAGCTTGAGGTTTGCTGACCTATCAGTTCCCTGGATGCCTCCTCAGCCCAGACTCGCATTGCGTACTTGTGCCTCTCAGGCAAGCAGTGCTCTGAAGCGCTAGGAAGTCTAGACTGCGCTGAAGTGCTTTGATGTTAAAAGCTCTTCAGGTCTTAGAACTACGTAAACTATTCTGAGAAAGAAAAAAAAAAAACACGCAACACCAAACACCCACAAGCAAAACCCACCCACAACCCCCCCCCCCAACAGATCTCACCTCCATACATACATGTGCACAGAGTATAAATATCATGAATATATCCTGGGAGAAGAACAAAAAGCTTTTTTCAACAGCAAATCCATAGAGCCCACTGTCCATTGGCCATGGAAATTTAGATATGCAAACCTTTGATTCAATGTCACAGGAAACAGCTTGCTGTTACAGAAATGGCTGATTTTGCCCCGAATAAAGAACACTCATGGAAAACACAAACCCCTCGAGAAGTGTTCCTTTAAGCTACAAAGGGACCAAAACTGTATGTATTTTATTG
>NW_009648118.1:1956984-1961693 GCF_000708025.1 Charadrius vociferus | reverse complement strand
CCCTACAGTGCTTTGGTTTTTTTGAGGCTGTATTTTCCCAGGCCATTTTGAAAAACCTCTCCCAAATCATTGCCAAATCTGAAGTCTTGCAATTCAGGAAAACTGCTGGGTTGGTTGTTTTTTTTTTAAAGCTGTTGTGCGCTTTTCAATTCACAGGCAGCACTTCTCAAGGCCACCCTGGTGAAGGGAAGGAGGAGGAGGAGGAGCAGCTCCCTGCAGAGAGAGAAGGGCTTTGACCAGGAACCTGCTCTGCAGCTCCAGTCGGCGTTAAGGAGAGAGGCATTTTGCTACTCATGTAGATTTCTCCCCCCCACCACCCTTTTTTTCCAGCTGATAGCACATATGGACAAGATATCTTACAAGTCACAGTATAGCTTCTACTTTTAAAGTACTTATTTTTATGACAGCAGGAGCTATCTTCTTATTACATCAATTATTTTTAAGATCATTCAGTAACTTAAATACCTGAGAGGCCTTTCTACTTACAGGTAACATGGAGCCATTATAATATTTATCAAGGAGAGGGGAGTGCAACGCTTTATTTCCCCATAAGCAGGAACTACCTTTAGGATCCTCTTTTTGCTTTGGGAAACCTCCACGGAGTTGCTTGTTGCGTTGGCAGGCAACTATCAAAAGCAGAATTTCAAGTTAACAGACATCACATAGAGCAAGTTCTGCAAGGTTTCTCTGAAGCCAGTTGCTTAATTAACATTTTACTTGAGCTGC
Source organism: Charadrius vociferus (assembly GCF_000708025.1). NCBI lineage: Eukaryota > Metazoa > Chordata > Aves > Charadriiformes > Charadriidae > Charadrius > Charadrius vociferus. Next base: position 1,960,967 of record NW_009648118.1, on the reverse strand, counting down.
CTGAGAAGGCAAACTACCCATCTCACACTTTAACAGACACTAAACGAGAACAATTTATTAACGCAGTCTTTTGTCAGACTTCATAGAACTGTGTCACTTGCAAAGAAGCTAAAAACCTTATCATTACCTCACTTGTACAGGCAGAAAACTTCAGGCTGACGTTGCAGAAGAATAGCTCCTTTCCCAAGAGCTCCCAGTAACTGCAAAACAAGTTTAAGTATTTCCCAGCCTTTTCCTAGACCCATCTGTGATAAGCCCTAATTACCACCCAGCTGGAGCAGGAGAGTCCCCAAATCACATTTCATTAGCAACTGAATGAATTCAGCCTGATACACCTTGCGTCATGATAAAGTTATAAATCTTATTGCTCAATGAAATCCACCTACAACGGGCAAGGGCTGAAAATGTAAGTGACTGCAATCTTTGATTAGTGTTTCCATTAGCGTGACTTTAGAAGACTAAAGGTAACGTAATAATTAACTCCTTTTTTGTTGTTGCAAACCAAATATTTAATATAGGTAATTTAAATAATTTGTGTTTAGAAGCTTTCATAACCAAACAAACCTGGAAACCCGAATATCCTGCAAATAAAAAAGCTGGAATTATTATGTCTACTAGTTTTTGTATTTTGACTCATTGATCTTTTTAGGTGGTTTATGTCTTCAAAAAGAAACAAAAAGCAATTTTTCATTGTATTTCTTTAGAAGATAAAGTTATAAATACTATTCTTTCCTTTTAGGGGGTAGACATCTGTGTTTAAAAACAACGTTGAGATCAGGTTGGCAGACACCGTACAGTCCAGGGTTAAAATGCTGAATTCTATTAGGTTTGCAATCAGCGTTTTCCATCTCAGATCCGAGCGTCTTGCAGGTGTTTTTTTAATACCCGCACGGTAGGCTGGCGCTTTGTAGGGATGTGACTGAGGTCGTCTTGGTGCGTGTTGCAACATGTGTTGAGCTTTCCTCACGGCTGTTGGTTGCTGGAACTCTGACTTTCCAACTTCCCTGGCACACGGGTCCGTGGAGCGCCCCGTTGTGGGATTAACACCTGTAAATGTCACTACAGAAGGTAGCGCCTCTGAGAAATAGTCCACACCAGAAAATAAACCTCCTATTTTAGTTGCTGTACCAAGAATTTAGATTTCAAAATACTTCAAAGGTTTGAGACTGCCATTTAGAAACTGCAGGGACAGGTGACTATAAGAAAAAAATCCCTGAGATTAGCCCTGCTCTTGCTTGTGATTTATAGTAGCAAGGGTCGGTTTCATGCCTCACGCTGGGAAAAACGCTGCTACTACTCGTTTCTGCTCCATTAAATAAGAAACTAGTTGGCAGATAGCCACAACTAAGAAGTGTAATTGGCATAAACCTTCAACTGCAAATTTAAAATTCTCACACAGGTAAAATTCAGCAGATATACACCTCATTCCATACAGTGGTTCTGGAGTATGCTCCTGTGTTGTTGTGTTACACTAGAAAATACAAAGGAGCAGGACTGGTACCCGATGGGTTTAGTCTGTGCGAAACGTTTACAATGAATAATACCCGCCAGTCTCCTCGCCGGCTGGTTTGAAGGGGGAAAGAAAGCATCGTGTAACCTCATGCGACAGTCCTCAGGTGTGGAACCAGATCACAAGAAAACACACTAACTAAGCTTTCCAAATTAGGGAGAGTGATGGTCTGGCTGGAAACAAACACCGCGCTCAGACAGAGGACAGCACAAGCACCTGTGCAAGCTGCAGCTGAGCACACCAGGGTTGCGCGGCAAGGACAGTTAACCTCCACGCAGCAGAGGTAGACCATATAGCAAAGGTGCTGCTCAGCCTGGTGTCCACCTCCTTGGCAGCTGGGAGGCAATTCTGAACAGGCTCATGCTGCCTTTGTCCTGCAGGCTCGGAGAAGGAGAGAAAATCGCAAGCCCTGGCACCGAGGGCCGTGGGAAGCAGGATTCCTGCCGGTATGTTGTTGTGATGTTGTGTAAGAGAGACGTTATTGAAAGCGGGAGCTTGAGATGGGGACGGGCAAAGTCGCCTGGCTTCGTTTCAAACCCATTTGGGTGGCTGGGAGGTTTATCTCGCATGGTACAGGCATGCGCTGAGCTTGCAGGCTACTTGCTGAAAAGGAGGCAGATAATAAACCGAGCAGTCTCAGGTGGGAGAAAGAAATGTAGAGTCCAATCAGAGGTTGAAGGAGAAAATTAGCGGGTCGCTGCTTTGGGGGGCCAAGGTATAATCAAGATCCTCCCAGAGGAAATGCAATGTGCTTCACCTGTTGGCAGAGCAGAGGTTGCTGTAGATGGCCCAGTGGGAGGTTGTGATGTGCACCCTGGGCAAATTGGAGTGGTTATAAGGTGTTTTATTGCCCTCTCCAGGCCCAACAGCTGCTGTCCTGCCTTTCCCCGGACTGGCACGTGGAAACTCCAGTCTGCTGTATCCTATATTCTCCATACCCACTGACACACAACCCTCCGTTTAAAAAATAACATCTCCAGCTGTCTACCTTGTAGGTTCAAGCACCGCAAAACGAGAAAACACCAGGATCATTGTCGGCACCCGTATGTAACCTGCTCCCCTGTACATGCAGGGCTCTTAATCGCAGTGTCACATCTCTCCTCTTTCCCCATGCTGGACCTTTCGCAAAGCCTTGGCCTCAGCCAGCACGTGGGGTGTTAATGTTCAGCACCCAGTCTCTGGCCCTGAGCCCTGTTTATTTCATGATCCAGCCAAACCATGCACTGAGATGATTCCCTTATCGGTTTTCCTATGGTACTCTCCCTGGATTACCTAATTCCACAATCCTTGAAGGCATGCCGGTATTGAACGAAATCAACTTTGTTTGAGGGCTTTAGACCTCTTTTAGGATTAGTTTATGTTGTAACCTTCCCGATACCTAGTAAGATAGAGGATATCATGCCTGTGCTAAATATGGAGCTCTGAGGTACAGAATTTGAAACTGAGATTGCTGGATAATTTTTTGAGAGCCTGAACTGAGATAAAAAATTAGGATTCATTTTACAGTACTTGATATGACTGCAGCATAGCTCCCTCTCTCTTGATTGCCGGTGTGATCAGTACTTCTGAAATACAACCACTGGTATCACAGACTGGGTACGGGCCAAGCACTGCAACCTGCTGGGTTGCCTGGGCAGCACCTGGCAGAAATGGAGAGAGAATACAGTCCCAGTAGGTGCCTGGACCTGCCTGGTCCGTACCACCATCCTTTCTCTTGCAAGGCATTATCTTATTTACTGTCTTGAAAGCTGGAACAAAGCAGAAGCCTTTCTCCTTTATTATGCGATCCTCATTCATCACAAGAACACAGCCTGTCCTGTGCAGAGAATGAAACAAGGGATTTCTGTAAAAGGAATTTTGGGATCCGATAAGATACTGTATCCCATCCAAAGAGAAAAGGGAATCAGTGGCTGCTATGCTTGTTGGCTTCTGGACGGTTACCTTCCCAGCCTTAGTATACCTTTAACCTAACTTAACTTGCTTTTAAATTTAAAGAATGGTTGCTTGGGATAATAAGCATTTTTAATTTCAGTGTTTTTTTCTTAGCAGATCAGTTTAGATCCAGTCTCGCTCAGCATATAAACATTTGAAAAAATGTAGTAACAGCAGTTACTAACCACATAGGCTGTTGCGGGTGGGGAGCACCCCGTTTTGGTCAGGGTTTTGGATGACAGCAAAGAAGTGCTTGTTTTAGGGAGTCAGGGGGTCAGTAGAGGAGGATACTGCATCTCCTGGATCTTCATAGCCTGCCACTCCCGGCTGTCTCCCTGTTCTGATTTTTTTCTTTCCTCTGAAACCTCCTGAAGTTCTGGCTCCTGCTCCTCTTTCTTTTCTTTCTATTTCCCCCTCTCCATCCTCATTGCTTCTACTTTCTCCCATCTGGTTCATGCAGAAGGCATACCTTCTCCAGCTGGACGTAGCTACCTTAACAGAACTGCTTCCAGCTCTCAGGAGACGGTGCATGTACACCACT
>NW_009648118.1:1945317-1956966 GCF_000708025.1 Charadrius vociferus | reverse complement strand
TGGGAACTAAGTTGATGCAAATTGTATGTAACTACTCAAAGGTTTAAATACTGGTGTAATTCAGACCGTGGGTGTAGCCTGAGAAAAGGCTATGTCTAACCCAAACCCTCCAGGTACCTGAATTAAAGTTCTGTTTTATAAACACGATGGCATTTTGGAACTTTACAACTCAATGCTTGTGATCTATTTTTTTTTTTACTATGGCTAAAAAATTATTTTTTTATTTATTTTTCTTAACAAGATGAACCATTTTCACTGCAATATAAAGATGAGAAAAATCTAGGATGAATTTTTTTTCTACATTTGGCATCTGCCTAATAGAGAAAGCTTAGCAAGATTAAAGAAAAACAAGACCAACAGTGGAAAACCTTAAGCCCGCCTTATGACTAGAGTTACCGTCAATACAGAATACCCAACAGAGGCAGCCTCACTACTGAGATTCTTCTATTGCTCAGGCATAACCCTTGAGCTAGGAGAACAAACTCTGCAAAACAAATTAGACTGAGAGAGGTTGTCCTATATACAACTAATATAATTCAGAGCTGATTCACTGTAGATCAGAAAATGTCCTGAGTAAAGCACTTCTCTATGTAAACAGACTAACTCCTTTGTAATTATTGTCCTCTCCTTTAAGTAACAGAGTGTGGGAGCAGACTGAGCTACATAAGACCTTTAAAATCTTTGATACCACAAGTTATGATGCTCTGAAAAACTGGTAGGGAACAACTGCGTGGTCTGCTTGCTTCTTGATCACAGTACTCGGCCAACTGGTATGTTGTGTTTCCAGACTCTTTTAACAGTCAAGAGCAGCTTCCTATAAAATGCATAAATATCTGGAGATTTCTTCCCAGGGCAAATTGTGGTTTCTGCCACCGCTTTGATTGAGCATTATTCTTTCTGGCTCATCTCGTTCTTCTGGTGCAAAGGATGAGAGGTTTTGCTGCTCAGAGAGCTTGGGTGTGCCTTTCTCACCAACGTTTCTGGTCCTCCAAAAGCAGGAGCGGCAGGTCCAGCTGATGATCCGTGGCACAAGCAGGTCATTTGCCTGCTGTTGCCACTAAGGTGACATCCAAGTTTTTGAGCTTTTTGTTCACATTTCTTTCTCCTTCCACATATACCCCAAAGAGCTGGCTGCGTGAATGTGGGACAGGTGTTTGTGCTGGGAGGGGGGAGTATTTTGTTGTTAGTTGTGCTGCGTGCCTAAAGTTCTCAGCTGCTCCCTGTCAGTCCACAGTCCATCACACCTGCTTGCTCCAGCTCGAGTCTTCTATTTACTCTCGCTGCTTTCCTGGCAGATATTTTCCAGGACATCTGTGGGCGCTGCTCTGGAGTTTTGCTTCTAAGCAAAGCCTTAACTTGCAAGTGACTCTAATACAAACTTTCTTGCACGTGTGTCCCAAAACTACTGCTTGATTTTGATAGAATCAAGTTCCTTTCCTAGATTCGCCTGTCCTCACCAGCTGCTCACATTTTGCTTTTTGACATGGGAGATGCCATTCCTCCTTCCTATGAAATGGTATGGGGCTTCGCTGCATGGGTTTCCTAAGTTGCAGAGGTGTAACATTTTCTTGGCAAAGTGACATTTTTTGCATTTACATGCCAGTGTCCAAATAAATTCTTTGTCTTTCCTGTAACGCCTTATTTAATCAAGTTCAGAATAAACTGGATTAACTCTTTGTATTTACATTAAGAGTAAAAAATTTCCTGGAAGCTAAAATACTGAGGCTGTCCTTCATAGAACTAGACTATGCAGTAATAATAAACCAGTAGGTTTGTCTTGTTGCTTACATGTATGTTGGGTTCTTTTTGGCAACCATTTGATCATTTTTTTCACAACGTAACCAGGAAAGCCATGTAAATCTCTTATTTAAACTTAAAAGAGAAAATACACATGGTTGCTTATTTGACCTAGGAAAAAAACAAATCTGGAAAAAAAACCATCAGACCACCCTCTCAGTGTTTGTGAGGTACCTCAACTATATGTACAGCAAATTAATATGAAGAAACATACCCATTTCTGTTCTTTGTGTCTTTCTGTTTTGTTTTGGTTTTTTTTTTTAAGAAGCTAAATTAAATCCCAAAGTTGCAAGTAGTTGTATACATTTCTTCAGTGAAATAGTCTTAGCTTTCATGACAATGCCTAGAGCAGCAGAAGCAGGGGGAAGGCAGTAAAGTGACATTAAAAATAGATGTCTCTATCTGCAACAAGAGCAAATTAAACTTTTTGTTGGGCTTGAGAAAACCTTCAGAACAAGCGCTTTCCGAGTTGACAGATGAAGGTTAAATCAATAAGCAATTAATCACATTCATCACTTTTTCTATATTAAGGCAGACACAGTAAGACATCGTTGTTGGAGTTTTTGTTTTTAAACAGCTTTGTTTATTTCACTCATCAGCAGGCACAGGCATTCAGGCTCTGGACAGACATCTATGGGATTCAGCTGTGCTTTTGCAATTGTAAAGCAATTTCCAGTGTGGAAACGTGGATTGTCTTGCACAAGGGACATACCAAAAGCTCATTAGTTAATGACTGTAAATAGTCTACACTGCCTTGCTCCACATATGCTAAAGTGGGACAGGACTAATTAAGCAGGTAAACTTACCACTTATTTTTAAATGACAAAGTAATTTGATTACGGCTATTATGCAACTAATTCCAAATAAATCTGAACAACCCCCTACCAGATGAAGGTGCAAACTCAGCAGTATATGATGTGTCCTTCATGGTACAGACTGTAACATTTGACTTGGTTTAACTGCTTTATAGGAATCAAATGTCCCAGAAGCTGCATTTCACACTATACATGTTTTTTTTCCCTAATCTAAATCATGCTGGTATGTTGATTTTGGTTTACATAGGCCCAATATTCACGACTGAGATTAAAAATGGACTCTGATAATATAATCATGCTAACATGCTTCGGATTGCACACTTCAGTTAAAAAAAAAATTAGATGTACAACTAGACTAGCCCTTTTTTAACATCAGTTTAAATAGTGGGATGCCGATTTCTGTGTGCTCTCAATGCATCAGTGCTTTACACCCCTTTGAATTGCTGCTTGCTGTGCTACTACAGGCATTGTTCTAAGGCCTAGAATATCATCTTCCTCACCTAAAAGCCACGTTTCTTTGTAGCTGCTAAAGTTACGTGGCAAATAGCATTCCTTTTGTCCCTGCTTCTTCCAGTGTTGATGGAGGGAGAGCTGTGACGGTTTGCTGTAAGCTGGTAACCTAGTCACTGAAACAAAGGGTGATTAAAGGTTATCTTTTAGTATTTCTTTTACAAAAAGAATCAATACTAAATAAAACTTAGCCAGTCATACTTGGATGAAAGTTGACTTTGCATCACAGACTTATGGGCAATAACTTGTTTCCCCGTCTAAAATTTCTTAGTGTTAAATTTGCAATTATTAAAAAAATCTTACAGTAGCCTTTACTGTAGAAGACAAAACTTGTTGAAGACAAAACTGTGGTATCCTCTGTTCTGCACTAAACTAACACTGTTCTGCATGTCCTGGCTATCAAGAATCCCATTGTGACTGGGTGTCACGGACTTGCAAGTTTTAGTTAGAATGCCTTATGCAATACCCTCTCTGCAGACACCAACGAGACAGCAAACACTTCCCTTCCACCAGTGGCAAATTTAAATTCATGGCTTAAGAGGAATATGAAGAGTGCTTCTTTCCTCAGGTGGTTAAGTAAAGATTACAAGTGAACAACCACATATACCAGCTCCTAAACTTACTCTCCAGTGTCTTCTCTTTGTGTGTTATAAAACACAAGAGCTGGCACTGGAAACTCGTCCCAGCAATGCAGCCAGTGACACAGATGAAACTACTGCCTTCTACATTATCTGCTCCCTAGGATATTAGGGTGCCTATAGTTCCCTCTATTCCTAAAGGACCTTTACTTTCTTAATTGGAACTCTGGCCAATGCTATAGTCTGATTTGGCTTCCCTCCCCCACTTTCCAAAAAACAACCCAACCTACCAATCAAAATCCTCCCAAACAACCCAGTCACTCTTAGTAGCTGGCTACTTCCCATTACAGTAATAGCTTTAACAGTCAATTCAAGAAACCAGTTTTTCAGACACTGTTAAAATCAGTCTATTTGGAAGTGAATGCCCTTTCTGCCATGTGATAAGTAACATGCATGGTGACTTCCACTGAGGTACGAAATCAGTGCATCTGTACTTCAGTCAAAAAAAGTAGTTCTTAAAAATATTTATTGTATTAGCATTTATTTTTTTCAGACAACAGAAAAATCTGTATTAAAAAAACCTTGTTAACAGGCCAAGAAAGAGCTTCAGCAAAAGATCTATAAATCAGGGAAAAGACTTTTTTTTTGCTCAGATCTCATTTTTTATATTTCCCTAAGACCTTGTTTCTGTGATTAGATATGACATTTGGTAGGCTACTTTATAACAGGGCATCTTAGACATATCCTCATATTGGACCAGAACACTAGCAATTCTTCTTGAGTGCTTCAGAAAGAATAACAGAACCTTACTGTCCCAGATGGCCTTCTAATAACCCAATTCTTTTCCATGCCTACTAGGTGCCATTTAACTCACGTGTGCTTTAGAAGTGTTTTCATGTTAAAAAAAAAAACAACCAACCCATGAAACAAGAATAACAAACCCATAAACCAACAACAAACCAAACCAAGAATACTGTCAATACTGAAGAGATCTAGAGCTAAATGCTGAACTCATTTGGTAAAAATGGCTGAAATCAAACCAGACATACATTAGTACACATTTCTTGTCAGCAGAACTGCTGATCAGAAAGCAAGATAGTCCAATGTGAGATAGGGTCCTCCATTGTTAGAAGCTCATTGACATGTGTATATAGCCATTAGATTTCTGAAGAAAGGAATTAGGCTGAGGAATCATTTTCCAGAAGTATTTTTTCTTGGAGGATCTCCAATTCAGACAAGCAGCGTCCAACATAGGAAAGGTAGAGGACTACCGAGGACTACCAAGGACTACAAGGATCTGGGCATTCCCGCAGGTAAGTCTCTGTATGACCATTATACACCTCCATCAGCGTTGTGCACACAGTCAGCTAATAGGTAGGTGGGAGGAAAAGAAGAAAAAACAAACAAAAAAAAAAGAAAACAAAAAAAGAGAAAGCCTCATTACAGTAATTAGTGAAAAAATGTCTCTGAGACTAGCTGAACAGTTTGACTGAAATGAGCATTTATCTTATTTAGTCAACAACATGCAAGTATGAATAGCTTGTGTCCTCAGTCAAGAATGCTGCCTCTACTGAATATAGCAACTTAATTTCTCATTCAAAAACTCTTCTTACCCCTTTAGTTGTCTATTTTTTTTAAACACCAAACCCTCAAGTTCAGACCAAAATATCTTCTGTTTCAAGAAGAATGTCACTGTAGTATGTGTAAACCATGAGGTATATTAACTTGTTTCATGCTACTTATAAGGGTTATCTAAGGTTAACTTATATCACAGGTTAATTCAGGTTAGAAGGGTCCTTAAGATGTCTGCAGAGCAAATGCTGCCTCAAAGCTGAGCCAGCTATGAGGAAAGGGCTCAGACTACTCGGAGCTTTAAAGCTGTAGGACCTTTGGAAAACAGCTATTCTAGCAATTACCTTTTGCTTTTACAAAGTAACGTGGAATTTGTTTTGTTTTTATGTGCGTGTTTTCACCTAAAAACCCCTGAATGTACCCCTGTGACCTCCTCCTTGGATGTAGAGTAGTTAGTGGTCTGCCCCCCACCTCCCCATTCTAAACTTTCTGCAAAAATAGAAGCATTACCTTATTGAGGACAGGCTTTGTGGAGAGAACATTGTAAATTGTTGGTAAGGAGATGTTCTGAAAGAAAATAATAAATTTATGTTAATGGACATTTACCTATTAGTGTAAATGCTGAAAAGTGTAACTTTTTAAATGCTCGATTAGATAGTATGATAAAGCTTTAAGATTACATCTTGAAATCAGAAGAACATCGGTTGCAAAAACTTAAGCAGACCAGATCTCAGTACAGCATGGGACACTTGAGTGTCAGTGCCTGCTGCCTGACAGTCTGTCTTCGACTTTCATTGGTGACAAAACAGCTCAGGAAACAATTAAAATCTCTCTCAAAGTATCTCCAGGTTTATCCCCCTGCAGCCGCAGGTAATGCTTGCAGGAAACCCATCTAGATGCAGACAAAGGGTAAAACTAAAAAATAAAGTATTTGTGTAAAGCACCACCTAGTACTTTACTACCCAGAAGCACAGACAAATTATCACAAAACCGTTAGCCGCTTTTGCCACTACAGCTGTGCTTGCCAAAGCCCCGAATGCTCCTGGCTGTGTCGGATCAGTACTGTAACTTGAGAGTTTCAAAACAGCTAGATGAGGTACTAGGAGGATGTTTACCTCTTGCATTGTCTGGTTCAGGCATTTCATTGCAGGTGTTCTACGATTATCCAAGACTAGTGGAGGCTTCCAGCGATCGTAGTTTGTTTCTAACACGTACCACGTGCCTTTCTTGACATCAAGGCTGGAAAAGAGGTATATGTTTGTGTTTTGCTGCTCTAAGTATATAGCAAGTACATATATAGTATATACAGCTGGATTTTTTTTTTTTTTTAGGCTTCCTGTGGTACTTTTCAGTGATGCTAAAGAAGTGAGTTCTTGCACAACAGAAGTCACAAGAAGCATAGGATACAATTATTGGTGGAACCTGTCCTCTTCTGGAAGGTGCAAGGTCAAGCATACTCACTCCCAGATATCCAGAGTAGCTGTCCTGGAACGAGTTATCACACACCCTTCTCCAGAATTTTTTCCACCCAGTATAAAGTAAGCTGGAGCCAGCAGTCTTGTTTTTGCCAGTCTGTCTTTTGCATCCTGGTAACTGCAGATAACAAAGTAGTGTTGGACTATTAAATGCTATAAATGGTTCGAGTACTGAAAAATGAGTTACACAGACCCAGGAATAGTTTGGGTAGTTCTTTCCTTTCTTCCCCTTTCATGCACATATGAGGAGATGGTATCACAATGAAAGAACACAGTAAAGCAAAGCTCCTCCATTCACTTTGTAAAGTTGAGATGTGCTCTTTGGACTTTTTCTACATTTAAAACAGGAATAAAATGATGACATGCTGTGTCATATTCCATCTAATTAATTTACTGCATGAGAACTTTGTTTCTGTTTACTTCCTATAATGTACTACTACCTGTTGGATGTGTTTTGATGCAGAATGCTGTTACATTTTCAGATACCAATAGGTTCATTAGAAAAAAATAAAACTGAGAAGACAATTTGAAGAGTTTTAAAGGATCACGTGTGATGCCTCCCCCCCACCAGAGTACCAGCAAACCCACAACTATTTAATGTCAAGGCTTCTAGGAAGATATCTGTACCATTAGATACTAAGCATACATCTACAATATTCATGCAAGTTGGAAGCAAAGCAGATTTAAGCAGTAGAATATTTAGGGGCGGGGGGGATACCTTGTAGCATTCTCTAATACTGTTCTTGTAAGAAAGCCCATCCACATACCATCTCTTCTACCAAGAAACCATTCGAAGATTCCTGCAAAATATCACTGGTTACAATAATTTGTTTTCAGAAGGTTCACTCATGCTATTCTAACTTTCACAGCCTTTAAAATTAACTATGTTTTACCTTACTCATCAGGAATCTTTTCACCATTTGTGTGCCTGTTTATTAAGGTAACTGGTATGCCCAAGGTCTGGAAAACTTGTACAGAAATAATGAAAGAAATGAGCATTACTCACCAACATAACCACCATCAAGACTGAAACGCTCATTCATTGTCAGAGTGAACAAGTCCTGAAAAGCATTAAACCAGTCAACCTTAGTCTATCGCGAGCCCATTAATACCAGTAATAAACAAGAGGCAGCATTGCAATTTACATGCCAATTGAGCTGCTTGTTCATTTGACTCTTCCCCTTCGAGTAATGGGCTGCAAGATCAAGCCCATGTGGAGAAAAACGTAATTTATCACTGCTTGAGCAAGTAGAATTGATAATTCTTAGTCTACTGACCTGGCATAGCAATCCAGTAAACCATGCTTTTATGCTAAGGAAGTCAAGCCTGTGGCCATTTTTCTCTTGGTCCTTGTTGCATCACTGAACTACCAGTTTTCCTTCCCCTCCTGTATGTAACCTTCTTCTCAGACTTCTGAATACTATTCTAGTTTGAAGGCAGATTTTTAAGTCCCAGTGCTAAGTACATCCTGATATGTTATTGCTGTTCACATGGGCAGGCAGCTGACACAACTCAGTCTGCTCTACTTGCAACCTGCAATTCCAACTCAAATCCCAGTCTTCTCCAGCTACTGTTTCTTTCAGAGGAAAGTGGAATTCAGCTGGATCATTTTCAGAATGGACTCTTCCCAAAGTATTTGACCAGAAGACAAAAATAAATGGATGCAACGCAGGGATTTATGCCAGAAGTGCTCTACTATGAAAAGGGCCACTTATAATTGAAGATAAAGGCAGAGCACGTAGAAAAGGAGGAGTTGTGGTAAGCTGGAGACCCTAGTATAGTTCTGTACTGCTGGTTTTTAAGATATAGATAAAGCCCAGATTTCAGGTGCCTATTAAAAAATATATTAAATTTTGCAATGTACAACTCCTTTTCCAAGAAGGATTGGAGAAAGAATTAAAATAGCACAAGTATGTCGTTTCACCTCTGGGATCACAGCAGTATCTGTTTGCTAGCAAGAAACTCCAACCACTTGAGCACTTTGTATTCACTCCTGTTCACACTCAGAATTCAACACTGCTTTTTAAGAATTGTCCAAACATGAATATTTCTTTTAGGCAATCTTCTTTAACAAGGAATAGTTTTCTTTTACCTCTCTTCAAATAGCTATACTGTGTACCAGGACAACTAAGAGATCATTTACTAATAAACATCCCAAGGCAGAGGATGAAAGCAGGAAAATTTGCATCTTAAAGGAAAGTGTGAAGCATTATAAAAAAATTGACAAGCCCCCCTCCCCATACTTACTGGTTTGACTCCAGACACCATGCCTATGTATCCTGCAAAATTTGTAGACCTGAATACCGTTTTGTTGTTTCTCTGGAAGTCCAAGTTTACCACTAAAGGCTTCAGTTCCCGAGTTAAAGTCCAGGAATTATTTTTAACATCCCACCTGCAGAAGACAGTACAGCATTTGAAACTTCCCTCCCTCAGTAGCTTTTAAAACTTCACAGCACACTTATTTCCTGTGTGTGGTGCCTGTCCTGGTCTTACTCATGTCAGCCAACACCACTGCTCAGTAGTTACCTGAGCAGCACCAGCAAGGGACAACTACGAAGTCTAAACGCATAGGCAGTCAGTGAAAAGACCCGTTCGAACCAAGAGCGTATCACTACTCAGTATTAAACAGCAACAGCATTACACCCGGTTTGTTTTGAACACACATTACTCTGTTCTGTTCCTGCTGGCAAAGGGAGGCCGCTACAGGTACTGCCTGTGACGACAAACCTACTGTATCCTGAGGGCACGTGTAACTTGTTCTGCAGCAGAACGAGCTGGGTCCCTCAAATTCTTACTTTTCAAAGCGAGGAAGCAAACCACATACTACTGGATTTGCCAGTTCTAGCTTGTAAGATAAACCCGAACAGTTTGTAGGCAAGAGGGTGCTAAAGAACACTCAGCAGACGATTAAATTCTCTGGAAACAATCCAGGTTCTTGGAACAGCTTTGAAAGTTGCCTTAATTTTCAGGAAGCATGTTCCCAGTGTTTCTGACCAGTGGGAGAAGTTCAACACAAGCCAAACAAAACACAAGACAAACTTGTGACCAACAGGTGCAGTCACAGTTGACAACATTTGAGTTTCTGATAGGCAGGTAAGATTTTTAATGAAGACGGACATTTAAATCCCATCTGGGCATTGAAAGTCATCTGGATGAGTGACCTTACAAAATATACTGGGATAATAAAAGCAAGCAGTGAACTACCTGATTACAAGGTATGAAATGAGAACTAAAGGAGAATCCAGTTCTAGGCAACTAACTACAGAGTTTGTAGCCAACTGAATGATAATGTTAGATCAGTGGAATACAAATCACCGGCTTCTGAGTAGAAATGATGAATGATGGGAAGTGCCAGTAGAGCACAGTACAGTAACTCGGGGGATAATTTGGAAAAACACCAACCACAAAAACAAGCCCACATCCAATCCACATTTCACTGCATACACTAACATTGATGCTTCTGTCCTAGCACCTAAAGAACAAGATATACTGTGCCTCAGAGATAAGGTTACATGGACTGTTCTTTGGTTTGAGAGTTTTAACTGGAGCTGGGAAAGCACTGAGTAACACTGAACTCAGCTGTTTTACAAAGTCATTCCCGACAAGCTTGGAGCAGTTTGACATAAGATCAGCAGAACAAACCTTTTGTTCATTTTAGCCTTTTTTCACAACATGCAATGCAGAATTACTTGTCACAGTCTTAACAACACCCAATGCATCATTTAGACTCAAAGAATGACTGTAGAAATTTCAAGTTCAGCTAGCTTTTTCTTTGGGTTTAACAAAAAAATAAAAACGAAAAGGCACAAGTTTAAGTACTTACCCAAGAAAGAGTCCAAAATCCAAGTTTCTGGCATGGTACAGCTTCCCTACATAACAATAAATAAAGAAAGAAAATTTTCTAAAGAAAAGGACATAAAATTCAGCTTAGAAAACGAGGAAATGAGTAAGCAGGAAAAATACCTTGGAAATTAAGCAGGGAAAAAATCATTGTCTAGTTACCCTTTTCATAAGCACAAACAAATGGTGGGATTTTTTGGATCAGAGAGTGTTCTGCCATAACTGAAATCAAGTGATCTTGTAAACTGCTGTCCAGCTCAGCCTCAGATGCTTTCCACATTATCTTAATGCAATGATAGTACCTTGAGCTTCCTCTAAAAGTGAGACATTGTAAGCCCTCTGAGGATCACTCAGAAATTTCCTAAGCTGGAACAGGTGCAGACAAGGCTGCAGAACTGTAGAAGAGAATGAAAGAGCCTCTTTTCTTAAAACAGACTATCCATTTTCTCTAGCACCATACATATGCGATAGCTAGAAACTAGATGCAAAACAGGTTGCACTAGAACCTCTTACGGCACTGAGAAAGTATCAGGTGTCTGGCTGGTGTTTCTTTCCCCTAGAAAAACAAATGCCACCTATTAAAAAAAAGAAAAACAACAACCAACCAACCACAAACCAGCCACAAAAAAAACCTAACAACAAAACCAAACCATCTTTGAAAGTACTTTTTCCTTTTTTTTTTTTTTACCTAAGACACCTGTGATCTCTTAATTCCCTTCTCAAGGACTACCTTTTTATTATCATTGCTTTTAATCTCTTCTACTAGACCTTCTTGCCTGCAGTTGAGAAGGACTGTATTTGTGTAATTGAGGTGGACCCTCTCCTACATAAGCGAAAACCTGAAAACTGTTAACACTATTCTGGGTTGCATTACCTGTTTTATCTTCCGCCACTATTGATGTACATACAGTGAAAATTTCATAAAAGATGTTAAAAATAACAATTTCCCCTAGAACAAAAAGAAATAAAGTTCAATAGTTTGAAACTTTTGCTATGAACATAAATAAATGGTAAGAAAAAGCATATTACAAAGTTCAGCATTCTATAATATGTCTCTTAAGA
>NW_009648118.1:1936997-1945282 GCF_000708025.1 Charadrius vociferus | reverse complement strand
CAAAATCAAGAGTTTCCTGGAAGGCAAACAAAAGGATCAGAATCCCTTGGCCTTCTGCCTTACCATACAGAAAGCTGACATTCATTGCTACTTCCTCCTCTGGAAACTTCAAAACAAGCTATAAAATTCACTTGAAAGAAGAAAGCCACTCTCTGTAGCACTATGCCCATATAAGAGCTGCTGACTAGCACCAGGTGTACTGCTCCTGTATGAGGAAAGCAGTGGAAGCAGGTCTATGGACCTTCTCTGTCTCAATTCTGGAAGAATTCAGTGTCTTCTTCTCACCTGGAACTGCACTCTTTGGCAGGAGGTGTGGAATGAAAGCAGGAGGATGTGGCAAGGATCACAAGGGAAAGAAAGCACAGCATGAAACTGAGCCTTGCCTTCTTGGTATGTGAACAGTAGACACACAGCTGAATGGGAAACCAATGAGAATCAAGGATTACCCCAAATTTTGGTGCACAGGAGCTGAGATTCACTCCAGTTCCTAAAAGTCAGGAGCGAGAAGCTACAGCTCTACCGACAAGTCCCAGCCTGAGGAAAGGCTTATGTGATTTATTGCCATTCTTCTCTAAAATACTGCTTTCATTTGGTGGTGTGAGATGCAATTTATTGCTTTATTTACTTAATTAATAATTTATTTGTTAAAGTCACAGGTGACTACTACTATACTGCAGATTGGTACACATACTAATTTTTAATGAGTCTGGATTCCTATTTTTCCACTGCGTCAGTAAAGTGTTGGAAACTATTACCCAAAGGAATCCCAGATGAATTTGCAATCCCTTGGAGTTCTTCATTGAAAGGATAAGGAAGTGTGGCAGTCAGATGAGCCTGAAAGGAAAAGTTTTGTACGTTACTTGTGTAAATTACAGCTATTTTGTTACTTAAAACAAACCTCTACCCAATAGCTACATCCTTCTCACAACTATTAAACTGAGTATTTAATTCCTCTGCAGCCTGTAGAACTTGAGGATGTTTGTAGAGTTCTTGGAAGACAAGTACATACTTAGGGAAAGTAAAAACTATTACTTATCAAAATACTGACATGTGAGCAATGGAGATTAGCACAGTACCTTAATTATTGTTAGCAGCAATAGACAGAACAGAGTGAAGTAGGACTCTCACATTGTAAAAGCTCAACTGGAACTGAGCTTGACGCCAGCGTTGAAGGGAATCCCTAACTTTCACACGCTGGCATGACTACCTGTATGTGCTCCCTTTATGTCAACCCCACTCAGACACACAGGGATACGAACAAAGTGCGGCCAGCATCACCTAAGGCTGCTGTAAATAAAGATAGAGGACAGGTTTGACCTTATGCTCTCTCTACTGCTACACTGTTTTCCCCTGTCCTGATTCTACGCCAAAGCCTATTTTAATCAGAATCAAATTATTTTTTAACATGAGGCCAGGTTAAAGTTGCCACCGTTATCAGACACTTATTACAGTCCTCAAAACCTGATTTTATTCTACTGTTTAAAAGGAGTTGAACATGGCAAAGAGAATTTCAGTGAAGTGTTTTGCTACAATGACTAAGTCAGTAGCATGTAAGCTTAGCGTGACTAATCCAAACTTGAAAAGATCTTAGAAAAAAAAAAAACAGAAGAGATACATGCATTTTTGGTTTGACAGTTTCAGAGTAATTCAGAGTAGGCAAGAAGGCAAAATTTCACCCAGAAGGCAAAATTTCAGACTAACTCTTCAAAACAGCATTTTTGTTCTGGAAGCGGAAGAATTATCACTTGTAAATTCTTCATTGCCAAGTTTAGTAGCATTCTAATTTCGGTAATCAGAGCATACAGTAATAAAATAATTAAGCTGCAAATACTTACTATTTTGTTATCCACTATGTCAACAACTTTGCCACTGGGGAAGAAGGTATTTGCTATGTCTTTAATATTCTGGACCACAGTCTTCAGCTAAAAAGAACAAGGGCTTTTAGTGAATAGAAGATCTTGAGCATAAGAATTGCTAGAATACTAACAGAACTCCTTCACACACTTTTCAAAAAAACATTTTGTTGAAAAAATATGTATTTAAGGAAAGTACTGAATGTGGTGTTCTTGCCACACCACCCCCAACTCCCCATTAGAGTTACTCCTCAAGCTTTATTCAAATAACTTTCTAGATTAGCTCTGACATATCCCTCTACCAGAGAAAATTAATTACAGGAAAAAGCCATCCTTGTCTTTTGCTCCTTTGATCACATTTTAATACTCTGCACTCTTCTATCTTTAAAAACGTTAATTAAAAGCTCTTTGCTTAAGCACTGATGTTCCTGAAGCTAAAAAGATTCAATAAATTTCTTACAAAAGTACATGCTTTCCATTTCCCACACGTGAATGGTCACAAATAGAGGTGCACTCCATGTGATCTAACTCCAAAGTACATGAGAGATAAAACCTTTCAGAATTTAAGGTGCAACCTGAAGCTTCCAATGCCCGCTGGCTTAAATGAGACTTTTAAAATAAATATTATGGTGTTAAGTAGAATTTGTCTGGCTTTCAGAGTTGAAAGGTCAAAGTCAGCAGGGATACGGCAAAAATCCCTGGCCTTTTTTGAGATATTAAGCATTACTGAACTGAGTTTTCAGCAACCTTCAGAAGAACAGCTGTTCTAACTAGTTTGAAATAGGCTCAAGTATTTTTAAAATTACTTCTCCCGTGTAAACCCCAGTGCTGCAACCAGCATCCTTGAAAAGGGCAGGAAGTTCTTCATTTCCCCCTCGCCATTTCATCACCTCATGCAGCATTTTGAAAAAAGCAGGGATGCGCAGAGGAGAAGGGATGCTGCCTCAGTTTCACTTCAGTTTACTGAGGCTGTTCCTTGGGTGTACTCCCCCCCCTTCTCTATGTATTACTTCATGACTAAAGATTAATGAAAGCCTGCTTTATGCCGCACTGTTTTCTATCCCAATCATCAGTGCCCCTATACTTGATGCTGCTAGCTCAAGAGTTGAACAGAAAAAAAGGTTTTCTCAAGCAGTTATTTTAGTCTAGAATAATACTAAAATAGTCAACAAGAAATATTATCCCTTTCAGAGAATTTTAGCACAGTTATTCCTTTCCAAACCTTATTTCAAAATGAAAGGCCACACGCTAGTTTTATACCTGCTGAGCTTCAAAGCAAGCTCTGCACTTCATACCTCAGTCTTTTTGTCGTGCATCAAGTCATCCCATCTTTTGCTGGCAGGTAAATCAAGATTTATGACATATGTGGGTACATTCCCTTTGAATCTGAAAGATAAGCATCAGAGTTCAAATTTAAAGAAGGCTTTGAAAATACATTTGACAAAATAGGAGCTTCCCACCTGTAACTAACATTTTCTTGATCTGCAACAGGAGCAAGTTAAAAAAAAAAAAAACTGTTCAGACTTGAAGCACTACTTTTCTGTAATTTGTAGACTAGTTGAGTAAGAATACTTACGTTGGTCCTGAAGGAGGGTATGTTTTACTCCTGCACTCTTCTCCATACTGTAAAGACAGTGAAACATTACTATTTAGCTTTTTTGTTAAAACACTTTATTATTCTAGCAGACTTAGTTTTGAATTAAACATTTAGGATTAGTCAGCTAATTCAATCCATGATGACTTGATAATAAAGGAAAAGAAATTCTTGGGACTGGGGAAAGGGTGCAGAGGATACAAGAGGTAGGGGACAAACAGCAACATCCCTGTATTGTCTGACTGACCTTTAGACAACTTGCCTAATGTAGTCCAAGGCAAGCACAAGTTTATGATAAATACACAAACCCATTTTTACTCAGGGTGATTCAGTAGAGAGCACTTCAAAAGCATATTCTTTAGACAAGTTCAGAAACTTTAAATCTCAGCATGGACCTGTTTGTTCCATCCATTCAATTCAAAATCTCGTTTTATAGCATCATTCATAATTACACTTACTGCTAAGCTTCACTTTGTAGCTGGGGCAGAGAAAGCACACTGAACTTTGGGCAAATTACTCAGCCAGAGGAATGAGCTATACGGCATGACTTTGTGTGGAAAAGCGCTGCTGAACTCGTGCTAAATATTATGTGGGTGCATTTCAGGAATATAACTAAAAACTAGTCACCTTCATTCCTGTAAGCACGTCTAGTTACAAATGAAAGTTTGAGAACTATATTTAGGCATACTTAAAGTGAACGCAAGGGTGTTTTCCCATCGATTACATAAAGCATGCATATACATACATAAACATACGCATGCCACAATTATAATTGCATGTTTTACGCAGTGAAATACAAGCAAATGCCTACCAGCTGCACTTGTGCTTCAAGCCAGTTGAGAGCAGACCAGTTCTGGTCCCTGAACTATCTGAGCAGATCAGTAAGCTCCTAACAGCACAGTACGTCCCTCTAGGAAAAACGAAAGGCACACATGCTATTCTGGGAGTCCCTACAAAGGCTCCTGAAGCACAAATGTTTGGGAGACAGAACAGAAACAAAAATATGTAGGGAACCTTCCACCACTTACCCCCATCCCTGCCCTCAATTTCCAATATTTATTTGGCTGTACTAATTAGATTACTTTACTAGCGTGTCCTTATAATGCATTCTGGCTCCAGTAAAAACTGAGACAAGATCTCTAGCAGCTCCGTATCCGGGACAAACAAGCTAACTAATGTCCATGTTCTCCTTGAGCTAATCACATTATCTGTTTTTAATGCATTAATCTAGAAAACACAATGCCTTACAGAATGCCACGGACTTTAAACACTGGCATAATTTGTTACAACTGGAAACAGGAATTTTAAAGTGGGATTGGCTTCTGTGAATTATCACGTGTTTTCTTTCTGTATTGTTTCCAGTAGGTGGGAGAAAGCACAAGATGATTTTTGGTTTTTCTACACGCAAGGTGAAGGTATAGGACCAGCAGCTCTGTGCTTCCTAGATTTTACTGCCGTGCAGTTATAGCCTTTGCACAACTGGAACAAAAGGTCAAACACAAGAGGCCATTTAATTTTCAAAATGAGGAAGTTTCAAAACAAGGAGGGTAGGGGAGGATATCAGATGACTAATTAGGCAACAAAAGTCAGAGGCTTCCTGCAAAGCCAAGCAAATACTTAACAGCATTAATGCAATTGTCTTGTGAAACTTTCCACACTGCAATACTAAAATCAATCAGAAAAAGTGACATTACATATACACTCTACTGCAATGGATGCACAGATCTGGACCTTCAGGAAATGTCTGCTGTCAAAATATGCTTCTTGACAGATAAAGCCTATAATAAATTACCCAAAATGGATAAAAGTTCAGTTTATCTGTCAGTATAGCCCATATGTACACAGAGGAAACACTGGCAACCATGCAAGCTGATCTTAGAGGATTTTAAGTGATGGTCCAGGTGCTAAATGTTACATCACTCCTGATGCTCTCTCCTGAGATTTTAATCTTGTATTTGAAGCTATTTTTATCATCCCAGCCACAACCTAAGCCACAAAAGAGGTGGGGAAAGCAACAGTTAAAGGAGAGATACAGAGAATAGAGAAAATGTTCCCTCCTTACATGTCAGTAATTTTAGACTTCTCACCTGTCTACGTATAAAGCAAGCTAAAGAAACCCATAATCCCCAAAACAATCCATACATCCTCCAAACCCATTAGTATTGATTGAGATATCTGAAGAAAACTCAGATTATTAACCATTTCTTTAGGTAAACTATTATATGTGACACATAAGGAGTAACTTAAAAGATGTCAAGACAACCAGAAAACTAGAAGGTTTTTGTTTGGTGTTGTTTTGATGGGTTTTTTGGTTTTTTTTTTTTTTTTACACACACACACACAAAATTCTAATGAGGAACCTTTTGCAATCAGCTAAAGACTAACTGCAAACTTTTCTGACAAGGCAAAAAGAAAAAAAGATACCTAAACAATTTCCTTAAAGCGAAAGAAAAACCACCAGGCACTTTCTATCACCAGAATGAAATAAGCAGCTATGAAGTTACTGCTGTGGTCAGCGAAGCAAGATCCTCCCTTCTGCAGAGGCTTGACACTGGAAGAGGAACACTAAATGCTGTCTGAAGAGAGGTAGGAACAGCCTTCCAGCACGAGATGATCTCCTCGAGTTTCCAATGTGACAAGCCTGAGGTGGTCTCCCAGAAACAGCCAGCAGAAGCTGGCTCCAAACATGAAGCCATCACTATAAATTTGCTTTTCAAACATGCATTGAACCTCCTAGAAGGAATACAGTTATTCTTGAATCGTGACTAATGTTCTTCTTTTTTTTTTTAATTGTCTGTCACTAGTAGGTTGCATATTTTGATTATCTGATGTACTGCTGACTTTAGAAGTTGCATGTACACAATGATACAAAAATGGATGCGTGGCACCATAGGATCAAATCACTAAAAGAAAAAGAACACAGTGGAGAAGAAAGACAGTATGGTATGGGGAAAAATTGAAAGAATAAGAAAAAATTGAGGTAGCACAGAAGATTTACATTATGACCAAGTGTATGAAAAAAAAGCAGAGCAGAAGAGGAACGAAACAGGTAACAAACTGCCAAGAGGAATTTCTACGTGAAAAAAATAATCAGGCAATAACAATTATTCACTGCAGTAAAGAAAATTAATGCAAGATTTAATGATTGCCAAGTAAATGTTTTAAAACCTAGCCGGACTTCATTAACATGAAATAGATTGAATGTAGCTTGTCCTGTCTACAGAAGGCCAGCACTAACCCTTTCTTTACTACCCTCAACAATATTTTTCACATGGACCCTCTCTGGCATCCTTCCTTAATACTCAGTGTTTCTCAACTTCATATTTAAAAATAAATATAAAATGACCTCTTTGAGCTATGAAATACAATTTAGGGGTAAGGGTAAGGACACATCACTCAATCTCTTTCAGGCAAAATAATCTGTTGTATTCAGCACCTTTCAGTCTACAAACTCTGGGGTCTAACCCATTTTTCTCTCTGCTCCTCTTCCCTTACAGGAGTCTGCCAGTGCAGCACCCCATTGTGCTGCAGCAGTCCCAGTGCTCTTCACCTTTCTGAACATGGAAGTTCAGAGTACTTTTGCAGCACTGCAGCAATGGAAACTGAGTCAATTTAAAATTGCAGTTTGGATAAAACGTTCGGTATGGTTAAGGGGGCCTGACCGCAAGCTAAAGTGACTGACAGTCTGTACCACTGAGATGTAATTCATGGCATTTAGCTTCCATGTTCTTTGTTAACGAAAAGAACCCAATCAGCTGTACGTAGGAAGACAACAACCGCTGCTCATTCTTCAGCAAATTATGCAACTCAGCATCTGAACCAAAAATAACATTTCCAAGCCCGATATCTGGCTGCACAGCAGCACAACCAGCACCCTGGACACCCAGTGGATATTGTGCAAGCATAAAGATGTATCAAATGCAATCAAATGCCAAATCAAGCCCTAATGATAGAGTTTGCTGATAGCTGGCACTTTCACCCTCAGTCCACACCCCAGGAAGCTTTTGGCTAAAATTCTGTAAGTGTTTTAAGCTGGAGTTGGTTTACAATATTGGGAAGGTGCTCTTGGGGGTGGGGTGGGGATGGGATGGTGTGTGCAGAAGAGAAGGGGGCCTAATTTTGTATAGTCAGGATGCTAATGGAACGTGGGTCATTCAGATGTCCACAGTCCTCCAAAGCCTTTCCTGCAGTTCCCCCCTCTCCCAAAACTCATACTTGTTCTCCTGAAATCAATATATTTTGCTAGGAAAAGTCTTAGAACAAGCACAAAAGAATACAGGAAGCAGTGCGCTCCCAAAATATTTAAAGATGTACTGCAAAAGAGTATTCTGAAACCTGGAGATGCTTAAAAGCCTGTCCCCTTCAGAGAGGACGAGGAGGTTCAGAAGCTGAAGAGGTAGAAGAGTGCTTCAGGAATAACAAATACATCAGGATGTAAGGACAGCTGTTGACATGCCCAGGAGATGGAAGCCAGCCTGTTCCAACTAACTAACTAAATCACACACACCCCCACACCCCCTCGACTTCACTATTCCACCAAAAATTAAATACTTCACTTATTAAGTGGGAAAAAACCCAAACTCCAAACAAAAACTGACACCCCGAGCCCACCTGCTCTAACCCCCTCCCCTTTGCTATAGCAAACATACCCAGGTTCCAAAGCCTGTGTATTTGTAGTGAGCCCTTCTTAATTTTCCTTTCGAAAACCACAGCTTTGGTGCAACGTTACGATATTTACGTTACAGATATAGGTGAAACTGAAACGCAGGAGCGAGCAAGGGCTTGTGAAACACACCCGACGAACACCCAGGCTTGCTCACGGCCGCCCCGGCTGCCAG
>NW_009648118.1:1930394-1936384 GCF_000708025.1 Charadrius vociferus | reverse complement strand
CAGTGCCTCACCACCCTCACAGTCAAGAATTTCTTCCCAATATCTAATCTAAATCTGCCCTCTTTCAGTTTGAAGCCATTACCCCTCATCCTATCACTACATGCCCTAGTAAAAAGTCCTTCCCCAGCTCTCCTGTAGCCCCTTTAGATACTGGAAGGCCACAATAAGGTCTCCCCGGAGCCTTCTCTTCTCCAGGCTGAAGATCCCAACTCTCTCAGCCTCTCCTCACAGCAGAGGTGCTCCAGCCCTTGGATCATCTTCGTGGCCCTCCTCTGGACCTGCTCCTACAGTTCCATGTCCTTCTTGTGCCGAGGACTCCAGAGCTGGAGGCAGTACTCCAGGTGGGGTCTCACCCGAGTGGAGCAGAGGGGCAGAGTCACCTCTTGTTGGAAGCACCATGAATAAGTATTAAAACCCCTCTAGCATGCCTGTGTTTTAGCTTGTGACTTGTGCTTTATGCAGTGCCCGAGATGTGTCACATGTTTTTAGGCACACAGGAAAGCAGCAACACAGCCTTTAATATCATGACTTAATTGGCTGTGCAATTAACTGTCTTATAAAACAAAGCGGGGGTGGCAAGAAAAAGATGGGAAGACCTTGGCAGATGGTTGATTGGAAAGCTGTACGGCATTGCAAGAAATGAAGAAACAGGAAAGGATAAAAGAAATGCCTTGTAAGGTGTGATGGCCTTGGGCAAACGGAGGGCGTGCGGCAGCGCGTAGGAAGGAATCGGCTCCGAACATAAGCCTGGAATTGCACAGAGCTTTAGAGACCAAGGCAGAAAAGCATTAAGCACTGGTGGAAGAAGATAGGGAACTAATCAGGGGATTTAGGAAATATGGAAAATTACAGTGTAACGGGATAAAGCTCGAGATTTTCATGGGATTGTCTGTCACAAAGAGGAAATCAGGCAGTTCCTATAGGGCCCAGGCCTACAGGAATTTTTTGCATTAAAAACAAATACCTGTAAAACAATAATTCTGTATTTACTTGCGGGTATCTGAATATACTATATGGTCTACAGTAAAAAATAGGTTAAGTTGGTCCTGTTATTTTCTAAACATCTGCAGCCCCTTTTGCTCGGCTTTTAGGTGCTTTACTATCTTTATCTAGATGCCTTACTATCTTTAGGACAGTTTTAATGGTAGAAAATAAATGGCGACTTAGGAAAATGAAAAACCCTTTCTGAATGCTCTGAGCACAAAATTAAGCCATCATCACATTACACATTCACAACTTACTTTTTTGAAGCCTCTTTGTACTTCTGGTTTAGTTCTCTCACCAGTAAAGAAATTCTCAGTTTAAAGGAATAGTTAACATCCTCCAGTACCCGTGTTTCTCTGACTATGGCTATTCTGCCATGTTCCTATCAAGATGCCGTGTCTCCAGGGTCTACACCAGTATTTTAGGTCCTCCACTGTGTTGTCTAGGTTTCTTCTGTCAGTTTTCAAAAATCTAAGTGAAGTCAGAAGAAAAAAAGCTTCTCAAGATGTGCAGTTGACTCATTAACTGTCCTACCTGACATCTGCTGTCACTGATACCTAGTACTTCATGTCCATCCTTCCGCTTTCTCATAGTCATCTATCCAGTACCATATTACCACTCCCCACATCTGTTCCTTCCTCCAGAAGCAGAGGCTGCAAAAATTACTTCCCCTTTTCTCCCTGTTTCAGTTAAATTAAAGCTTGTTGTGCTAACACTACTGCCAGGACACAGTATCACCAAGAAGACTCCATGAATACCTCCAATAGGAAAATATCCCAATGGACTCCTTTATAGCGACAGTTTATGACACGTGCTGATTTTCACCATTTTCTCATACCTTTGATTTCCCTTTCCTGGGACTATAATTCCAGTGTATTCCCCAGATCTCTGCTCCTGTGTTACCTCAGAACACTTTTTAGCAAGAATCTAGTGTATCATCAGTCCCAATGCAGAGGGCAAACCCATTACTACAATATCCTTATTCCCTGCAGGGCTGCCAGTCCCTTGCCAAATCCAGTACTTCCTCTTCTACTTGGGCCAGTCTCATTTCATTTGCTCTGACATTTCTTTTCCTTCACTTATTCCTAGCTCTGTAACAAAGACGCCTCTCAGATTTATTTTTCCTTCACTATCACTTCTAGCTACACCTTGCATTCTCTTATTTACGTTGATAAATATGAAATGAAAAATTTCTTTCCACAGGTAATTCTCAGCCTCTTCTTCAGATTTTGAGTACCCCTTTCACCTTTCCACCAGCACAGCAACATTCTGCTTCCAGCTGCATCCATTTTTGAGTAATCATTTTTACGAGTTCTACCAGACAGGATTTTATTTAAACAATATATTCTTTAAAGGAAAAACAGATGCTGTGACATCAGTCTACTTCAACCATCAGCATTCGCTTCAGATGCATTTAAGAGTCACAGTGATTGTGGATCAACGACACTTGCAACGAACTGCCCAATAAATAATTACTCTGGCCCACAGCCTGCTCCTTGTGGTGCTGCCTCTTTCCCAGTGTTTCTGGGAGTAGTTTTGGCAGTAGGCCACTTCCAGGTCCGTGATGTTGCAACAGCTGTACGTCAAGTTACTTACATTTCTGGGGAGGGACAGGTAGCTGGGTACCTACAACCAGAACTACTTCACGAGCCCTAATCCCCAGTCCTACACCAAACTGCGGAGCTCTGGGGAAAAATGAATTACTTTTTTTTTTTTTCTCCCCTCCCCCCTCTGTGATGGCACAACCCACAGCTATGCTGCATTTTCATCCTAGAACTCCTCAGACTCTGGCCAGAACATTTGCCAACAATCATTTACTTATTTCTAGCTTTTGGGCTTCTCCCTGCAAATTCAACACTCACGCTTCTGCCAGACCTCCTGAGCATGCACAATGCATCTTTTCCAACTATACAGGAACTCAAAATACGGCTTTTATTCACTGTGGAAAAGGAAGCACAGCCTTCTTCATTACAAAAATTGAGTCAGAGCATATGGGCAGACACTGCAATTCAAAAGCCCCTAAGCTACATACACAACCAGTTTCATCTGCTTGACCATTTTTGCTATTGGAAAAAAGCTAGCCACACACACTATGCCTACATGGCTTTCTTCGATTGACGGGGTGTCTAATTTTATTTGAGACCAATCACGTTATACACAGAGTTCCCTGGAAAAGCCAACTGTTCTCTCTCAAGACCAGTAAAAGCCAGGGAGCTTTCTCTCTGGACTATGTCATTGTGCAGTCTGTCTCCCAGGGCTTAAGCTGTATGGCAAACAGCTTACCATTGGTAATTTATATACCTTTCATTTTTCTTGGAGCCATTCCCTTAATGTAAGCCAAATATTCACAAGTGGTACAGTTAATAATATTTTTATAACTGTGTTATTGATATGTGAGTGAATTTTAATATAATCCTGGAGATATTTAAAAAATTAGAATCAAAGATCAGTTCTGCTAACTGCAGTTCCTTTTTGCAAATGTTTTACGGCAGAATCTCACCGCAAACACACTGGTATTCCCAGCCTCTGCTTGCTTCGAAAGAATGCGCAGTTAATAGAAAATGATAGAAACTAAACATAACTTTCAGTCATTCCTTTTTTTAAAGCTTAAATAGGAAACTCAACATTTTGGGCTACACCTAGAAATAAAATCTGTGTAAACTTCAAAATGAAGCTATTGAACTTGATGCTGGTAAAAAGGTCAAGCATTTGATCAGTTTACGTGACCATCTGATACTATCACATTTTGGTTAACAGTATTTCCTGAAATACAATAATCAGATAAGTTATAGGGGAAAAGACAATTCTCTAGAAGATCATTTAAGTTCAAAAAAAACCCCAGCCAGTGAGGGGTCATTTGTACCTCTAAAAACTGAGGAGGAAATTCACATAATTTCATTATACTAATTATTTTTCATTCAGTGTAGACCTTGCCTTTGTAACAGAATGCTGAGAAATTAAATAACTTAAAATACAAAATCTTACGGAGCAGCTGGAATGACAGGAAGGTCTCCAAGGATTTGTCAATGTAAGAAAGTTACAAGCACAACTGTCCCAAAATAGTTGCACAAACCAGCTCCCCAGAGGGGGTATTTTGAATTCTCATTTAGTAGCTAAACAGACAAAGCTAAAGTGGGAAGAAAAGGCACTCATTCCAAAACAGGTATTCACACAAGGAACTATTGAGTGTGCCTGCTCCTGTAAAATAGGTATTAAGTGAACAGTAGGTTTAACAGGTATAAAATAAGTAAATTCTACTGCTTTAGAGGGAAAAGCCCTGTGGCAAAAACTCCCTGTAAACAGCTGGATAGAGCTGGGTATGGAAAAGTTAAAAATGCCATCAGAGAAAGCTTTGGATTTTTGTTTGCTTTTCTAGAAAAAAGTGAGTTTCTAAAAATGCCTCTATTACATCATGAATGTGCCCAGCCCATCGAGATTTTCTTCTTTTACTTCCACAAAATCTGTATGTGCTATATCCATATTTTTCTAAGTTCTTTGAAAAATACATGCTTTTATTGTTAACCTCAGCTAGCCTTCCCTCACCAGCTATTATTTGTTTTCATACTGAAAAGTCAATAGAGGGTTTAAACAATTATGATGTACTTAAATTCTTTGTGCTTCTTCCTCAAGACCAACTGCCTATGAAATTAGACCCATATAAGTTGTCATTACTGACAAGACTTTATTGGTCTGTTCTTGTGCTCTTTTTAGACACACCATTATCTTGCACGAGCGTAGTTTTGTACTACGTGTACAGTTCAAACTGACAGCCAGGAGAAGCTCCACAGAGACAATTCAAATTATCACCATAAAAATCCTCAACATACTTAACAAAAAATCTTTATGATGCAGAGTACAGAAGCTGTGGAGAGAGTAAGCAATTGTTCTGAGGTAGTTTGTATGGAGATGTTGTTACCGAAAAGCTTATTGGTAATCAGAGCAGACAGGGGTTACCATATTTTATATGAAATACTAGGAATGCACATTATACTGTGACCTTAAAAAAAAAAAAAGTCCCTGCTGTTTTATTAAACAAATTAAAGTCCACACTGTAGAGAAACGAGAAACCAGCAAGTTTGCAAAATCAATTTTTTCCTCTTGTAAAATAAGCGGCCTGCTAATCCACAGCAAAAGATGACAAAAGAGCCATCCCCTTTTCCTATGAAGCACCTGCATTTTCATTGGTAATAGGGTTCTTGTGACTTGTCAACACTTTTTCCGGCATATGGATTATGCCACTTATCAACTTGACCAGTGGGTCTGTTTTGAACATTGTTTTATGAAGCCTGAATATTCACAGCTCACCGGATGCAGCGTAGAATGGCTCCACAGATGTCCTACTCAGGATCTGGTAGGATGTGTTCCAAGACATGTATTTTCAATTATTTCTTCTTGTTCAAAACAGTTACATATTTCTTAATGGCTCAATGTGTTAAACATATTTTCTTCGTCTTTCTCTTTTGCCCTTATCATCTTCTGCCATGTCTCTGAGTTCAGGTTCCTTTTATCAACCTTGGAAGATTCACTGTGTCTATTTCTTTTTCATTAAGTAATTATCTCACTATTTCAATAACATGGAGTTTGAGAGTAAACTTAATAGTATTCATTACTGAATGATGACATTAGTGATGCTTATAGGTCTCAGGTGATCCTTTAAAAATAACATAATAAAAACATCAGCAAAACACCTTAAATAGAAAATAATTATAAAACATTTTACTCTTGTTTTCAATTTGACCCCATCATCAAAGATGCAGAAGAAAGTGGACCAGGTGGTTGTCACTTGCAGTATCTATCCGCTTTCACTTTTGCTCTTCTACAAAGAAAGAGTAACAAAACAAGATCTAAATTAAGACCAAATATACAACTGGGGTGTTCTACCTGCCTCAAAACGTTAAGGAAACATCAGAAGCGTTTTTCTTAAACTTTACTTCACAGCACATATAAAAGCCTAACACCACCTTGGATTTGTTAGTTAACTTTCTTTTTTTAGGGAGCTAGAACTG
>NW_009648118.1:1912369-1930366 GCF_000708025.1 Charadrius vociferus | reverse complement strand
ATTTTCATGAATTGCATTTTGTCCACTCTGAGAAATGGAATTCAGATTCAGTGCACTGACACTCAACCTGTGATGACCCAGAAGTGTTCTCACATCACTTGCAATTATTAGAAATAGTATTCTGCATTCTATCTGCTGAATTAATTCAAATATTTATACTGTATATTGATACAAAACATTTTAAAAATTTGAGATGGTTTCTACAGTCTCAGCTGGGAAAAATTAATTTATTCCCACTAGATAACATGAAGACTGTTCTTAATAAATGCTATTTCTCTTTAAAATGCAGCTTTCCCTTCTACAAAATGTTCTGGTGCCACAGGTATTGAAAATGTTAAAAATTAGCTTAATTTTTGTGATTAAAAAGATTCATCCCTCAAGTCCTCTGTACTAAATAAACTGAACAACCTAGTTAAAGATTTCCAAAAGAATTAATTTCTGGATAAATCCACACCTGCAAACTTCAGCTAAAGTGAAAATTCAAAATGAAAAAAAAACCCAAGCCACCAACCCCAGAACTCAGGCAGAACACTGACTAGAGAGGAAATGCTCAATACCCAACCCCCCTGAAATCTAGTTTTCTTTTGTACCCCAAGCTTACTGTAATCCCATCTCTCTTTTAAATCAGTACATTATTTCTTGTACTTTGAAGTACCTGTCAAGCAGCATTTCATGAAAAGTGCCTTCTTTCCTGGCTTTTCTGAGAGCTTTTGTATCTTCTTTGCTTATTTTAAGCTTTTTGTCTTGAAAACTTTGGAATTTCTTTCTGTAAGGGGGGAAAAAAATGTTACAGAGTTTAACTTCTTTAAAGTTTTGCATTTCAATAAAACAGCGGCTGTGATAAGAATCTTAACTTCTACTACGCAGTACACAACTGACCTAATAAAATCCAGCAAACCAACACAGTATCCAACCTTGCACTAAGACTTCTGTAGGTAAAAACTATTCAGGTTGTTTTTTTGGCAGTCTAGGCGGGAATGAGCCCTACGTGATTAGCATGACGCGGTTACAAGTTCTTAAAGAGACCCTTCTTCAGCTATTAGCATGACAAGTCAGGGAGCAAAAGGGTACTGGGTGTAGGTGCAAGGAGCTGGTAATGGGGAGCTGCAGGGGCGGGCTCTGTGAGAAGAGGCCAGGGGCTGCCCTGTGCTGGACATAACTGGCTCCACAACAGATCCGCTGCAGGACACAGCCAAGCAGAGCTGGCAGCAGCTCTGTGAAAACACATATAAGAAAACGTAAAATGCCACACAGGCAGAGGAGGGCGGGGGGGGAAGTGCAAAATGGCAGTGTGAACATCAAGGACAGAGGAGAGGGAGGAGGTCCTTCAGGCACTGCAGCAGATATTTCCCTCCAGCCTGTGGAGGGGACCATGCCAGAGCAGTGGGAAAAGTGGGAGAGGAAAGAAGTGGCAAAGAAAAAGCACCATGTATTGACCCATACCCCCTTCCTGGAGTCCGAAGTGAAGCTCAGCTTGGGAGATGGGGGAAGGAGAGATGGCGTTTTTAATTTTTGTCTTTGTTTCTCACTAACCAAATCTACTTTAATGGGCAATAAATTTCATTAATTTTTCACAAGTTGAGTCTGTGACACCAATCTCCCTGTCTTTATCTTGACCCTTAAGCTTTCTCATCCTATTTTCTTATCTTGGCCTGCTAAGGGGAATGCGAGTGAAAGGCTGGGTGGGAGTTTGTCTCTTCCACCAAAGGCAGACCCAAAGAGAAGCAAAAAAAGATACTTGAGCCTGTTAACGGCTCTAAACTACATACACATAATTGATTTCACACTGTTTAACGTTTCCTTTGTCTTCTTGTGGAACATCATCTTTCTTCTTAGCTTCTCTTTCAGCACAAGTACGAATCTAGTCATTCAGAGGAAAAAAACAAAACAGAAAAGGTCTGGTTTTTTTTTTTTTTAACCAGATGTTACATGTTAAAGACGACAATATATCCTTCATAACAGAAAGACTCACAGTGCCTTTTTAAGTTCACAGTTTTCAAATTGGTTAATTCACAACTGGAGACAACTGCACTAAAAGCAAGAGCTGCCAAAAGTATGGGAAATACTAAGTCTAATCCTTGATACTACTGTAAGACAATCACCTTCGTCTCAGAGAAACACCATTACAGTTCTTAGTTCTAGCAGAGATAAAATGCCTTTTTAAGAGACTGACTTAATATTATTGCTCTGACTAATAGACAGGTGTCTCTATTTGGAGGCACACATATATTTTCCACATCCAGACGAAGTCAAGACGTTCTTTTTACATTCTCTTACTTAGAAGATCTCCCCTTCTGCATAATTCTGCTAAATCCTTCTCTGTCCCTGCTTCTGTTATAATTAATCTCTTCCATACCAAGCTGTTCAGAACTATGTGGAATATCACATAGACTGTTTTGCCCCACAACATCTTGCCCTTCCATTGTGGCAAAATACTTCCTGTAGAGATAGGAAGGTATCTCAGTTTATGCAGCCCTGGAGATCATTTGCCTTTCTTGTGGCCAAATCACTTGACAGCTTATAGAAAGCAACTATAATTGTATTAACAGTAAATTGCAGCACACAGACACCTGGTTCTTTGAATATCTGTGCCAATCCTATATTAATTGTAGAAGTTATAGATTACCTTTATCATTTCTTCTTCCCCTGCAGTTTTGCTTTTGGCTTCTATGTCTCCTTCTTCATTGCATCTAATAAAACGGCTATTTGCTGCTAGCAATGCCATTTTCTTCTGCAGAAATAATATCATATATTGTTACTATAAAGATTTTGTATATAATCCTCGATTCATAAAATTTATCCTCTACGATACACCAAAAAACTCTGTAAATGCTCTTTATTCTTTTATATATGGACACTTCAGTAACTAGCCAGCAGCCTTGCTGGCTTCTTCATACTTAAGATGCTTATAGCTGCCAAAATGCAGTTATATGAAGTATTTTAAGAACTTCCAATTATAGTAAATGCGCTGCAGTTGAGAAAACAGGAGATCAAGAGTTACAATATGGAAGAGACTGCAAAACATTTTTACTCCACAAAGAACATCAACATAGATTAATTCAAAATATAGTCAAATGCTAGGAACATGAGGGTGATGAGGCACTGGAACAAACTGCCCAGGGAAGTTGTGGAGACCCCATCCCTGGAGGTGTTCAAGGCCAGGCTGGAGGGGGCTTTGAGAAACCTGGGCTGGTGGGAGGTGTCCCTGCCCATGGCAGGGGGGTTGGAACTAGATGATCTTTAAGGTCCCTTCCAACCTAAACCATTCTATGGTTCTACAAACATCAAGTGAACCACTCCAGACAGCTTACGTCTTGGAAGACAGGTTCCCATTGCTCTCTTGATCCTATTGCATCTGAACGTCCAACAACAAGTCCATCTGAATTTATACCAAGGTATTTGCCGTAACCAGACTTCAGAGCAATCCTTAAAGAGGAAATGCAGAAAAATAATAATGTTTTTAGTTCAAGCAAAACACCATATCCAACACATCACAAACACATTATTAGACAACATCTTTCAAGAGAATATTAAAACATGTATCCACATCAGAAACAAAGACAACAAGTATCAAAACTTGTAACATTGTTACAGTAATTACCTTGTATCAGACAACTTCACGGCTGTAAACTGTTCAGGAGGACTAGGGCCTTCATCATCTGAGGGATAAATTTTCCTTTCGTTAGGTATGAAGTATTAAACATACAATATTTTTGCCTGTTAATATTGCAGTTTCCAAAAGAATTAGACATAGATAAATACTACGGAAAGCTGTAATAATTAATTTCTTTAAAAATTTGGGTTTTGAATACTCACTTTTAAAAAAGCAATGCAGGTACTCATTTATGTTCATATCTTTATAGCGCTTAAAACAAGACACAATATAAAGACAATCCTTGTGCAAAGAAGTTTACAGCTGAGAATGTTTTGTAATTCTCCAGACAGCTTTGAAAACCTTAATCTCCTTGTAATGTTATTTTTTTCCATAAAAAAAATATATATATATTGCAGTTCAGCTATGGCAACACAACTCAGTATCCTAACAGCTACTAGTCTCTCCATCCCACGGACTCAAAGACAGATAATATTGCCATGGATTGCTTTGACCTCACCCCGGAGGTGAAACACACTGTCAGGGTTCTGAACAGTCCTTGTCTGACTGATGGCTCTCAAATTCAAAGTAAGGACAAGCTAATTATCCTACCACATTAGCAGGCCACTTATGCAGCAACAAAACAAGCATATTAAGATGAGGATGCAGCAATAAGCCTTGAAACTCATCTGCCTTGAGTTTCACTCTTCAACTGACACCATAAAGGTTTTATAGGATTTAATAAAAGTTATACTGCTTTTTATCCAGTAAGTGGTATGGCCTTTAACAGGTGATCATCTCCACTGCAGTTCAATTTATTGTACACATAAACCAGCAAGAAACTAGATAAGTGAAACTGATTGGTAGTCATTAGGTTTAAGTCATCTGCACGCTACAGCTGGGATTGTTGCATTATTTGTAATAAACTTTTAGCTGTAAAACTGCTTGCCTTTAAGTGATGCTACTTTTATGCTTTTATGCCTTTCATTACTAAAACTGCTTATTTCCAATTTTCCTGAAACAAACCTTTATGCGGTGCTCCAAGCGTAAACAAGCCATTGTCGAGGGCATGGATGTAAGCTCCTTTATCCATTTCGATAGCAATAGTTCCTGTAATTTCACCAAAATTACTGACGGCCCACCAGTTTCCTAAAATACAAAACCATGACAGTTAATATTCTGATTACAGTAGTTCAAGAGATGGTATTTCTCCGTCTTCTCTGAGATTTGAAATCCTAAAGATACAATTGTTATTACTATCTCAAGATCTTTGTGCATTATTTTATAGTACAGAGCCAATTTAATGGTGCTGCTGTTGAACCGGAAAGTCCTGCTGTTCTACCCACCCTGCTATCCCTAGTTACAGGCTCCTGCGCTTCATCTCTTCGTTATGTTGGTCCATAGAGCAAATTGATCCATACATTTGATCCAGCAAAGGTACACCTTGCAAGGAAGGGTTGTTTTTTTTCTTTCCTCCTGCAGTTTCAGGGTCATATCGAATTATTAGATTCTCCAAGACAACAGAAACAAATAATCTATCTCATCTTGCTTTTAGATTACTTCGTGTGAGCTGTAATCCTTAGGACTTCAGCTGTTCAAGCCTATCTGTGTTTGAACATTTGAGCCCCACAGAATTCTACCACAGAATTCAAAGTTAAAGGTAGCCCTACCCATGTGCATGAATTAGAATTATTACATTTATGTTTTTTAAACAGTAAATTTTTCCCCTGGCATATTGTCTTACAAATACTTTCTACCTGATTAAGACAAAAAACTATTTTTAATTAATCTGAATATGATGTCTTTTTTTCCACATGGTGAGTTTGGCATGTCAATCTGTCTTGAGCAGAAATAATTTTCCTCTATCTTTGTACAACATATGGAGCTACTTGTCTTGCCCTCTACACTCAGGGCTTGCAGATCAATGTATGAATTTTCCAAATCTCTCCCACTTTTTTGAAGTCTGGCCAAACTAAAGAACATGAGCCATTGGTAACATTCCTCTAGTTTAAGACACAACTGCCCATTTTCTCATATATCATGATTTGTTTTAACACAGGAACACTTTAGCTTATGCCTATATACACATAATAGAAAATGACATTTATCCAGCAACATGTGCAGTGCTACAGCATACATCTCCATCTCTCGTGACCTTGTGGTTCTTTCTTAGCTGTTTTTGTTTGTGAAGTGAACTGTGATCAATTGAAGACATGACAGTACTGAAGGGCAACAGTCTGCCAAGTTACCGCTCATAATTATACATACTTTGATCCTTCTATTTTATGAAAAAGGAAAGAGTAAAATTATATTTTGTTAATGGTTAATGTTTGTGTCCTCAGTTTCAATTAACAGCAACAAATTTATAATGTGAACACATCACAGCAGTAAAGCCAAACTAAAAACAGTATACGAAACTAAAAACAAATAAACAAGCTAACCAAGACTCTCTTCCTTTTGAAAGGATCAAGGGTTTGTGTGAGCTAAAGAACCTGGTCAGAAAGCAACTAGTGGCAGAGTAAGAGCAGAAAGCACAGGTGATCCAACCACTAATTTTCAAAGTGATAGTAACAGAAGATTCAAGTTATTTACACAGAAATGTGCTCATTAAATAACAGCATGACAGCGCTAAAAAGTGTCTCCTCCTGAAGCAAACAGCACTGGGAAAAAAAAAAATAAAAAAAAGACAGACAGATCCAAGTTGATAAATAGGTTAAGATTATGTAAGAACATACTTCAGCTAAGAAGTGGAAAATCCACCCCGTTGGTATCAGAAGTTCCATTTGGAGTCT
Source organism: Charadrius vociferus (assembly GCF_000708025.1). NCBI lineage: Eukaryota > Metazoa > Chordata > Aves > Charadriiformes > Charadriidae > Charadrius > Charadrius vociferus. Next base: position 1,923,982 of record NW_009648118.1, on the reverse strand, counting down.
AGGAAGACCCCAACATACAAACAACATGCTGTGAGAAACAGTTATAAATCTCCACAGAGACTACGCTTGGCTTACAAACTCCTACAGCAATCTCTTCAGCTTCTGCCGTCCCCTACAGCTCCTGCAAAGCAGCTCACCAACAATATCAAGTTGCTCTGCCGCATCCTCTTCCCTTTTCCTTTTCTTCTCCTTGTGTTTTTTCTTGCTGCCAAAGGGAGATGCAAAGAAATAAGAAAGCGCCTCCGGCCCGGCCCTCCTCACAGGGCCTCGCCTCACCCCGCTCAGGAGCGGGCGGGCCACAGGAACCCAGCTGGGGGTGGGGGGGAAGAGGGACGACGGGACACCCCGGCCCGAAGCACCGGGACGGACAACCCCCTCCTCACCTTTTCTCTTTCGCCCCTTTGAGGACGAGCTTGGTGGATTTAACGCAGGAATACTCCGCCATGTCCGGCTACGGCGAACGCGGAAGAACGCACGGACGGAAGTCGCGGAGGGACAAACTTCCCCGCCGCCCTCCTTCCGCCATTTGCCGTGCGCGTGCGCGCCGGGCAGGGGTCGCGCCCGCCCCGCCTCCCCTCGTCGCACGTTGCCGGCGCTGCGCACGGAATCTGAGGGGAAAAATAAAACAATACGAGTTTAAAATGAGGTTTAAGAGCGTGTGCCCTTGCACCTTCCCCTTCTAAGTCTGGCTCGGCGCCGCCGGTTGCTCTAGCGCTTTGCAGGACTGTAGCCCCCGAGCGCTCAGGAATAACGAGCCTGCGGCTTCCTCTCTGGTGTGCGGGAGCAACCTGTTGGCGTGTGCATTTAAAAGCATATCTCACGGACACAGAGCAGAGCCCCTGGGGCTGTGCCGTGGCCTGGCCTGCGTGGCTGAGGGCGGGCAGGCAGCAGGCTGGGCTGAGGCAGGAGCCACAGCTTCGAGGTGAGCCCATCAAGGCAAGTTGAGGATATGAAGCTCGTAAGTCAACTAAGTGCACCGAACTAGGGGCAAAATGAGCTTTATGACATTTTTTTCCCATCCTATCAGCCACTTGGTTCTCCACAGAGTAAAATCTACCTCAGGCTTTCCCTTTCTGTCAGACACTTAACTCACCGCCTGCTCAACAGGTACCTCTCCTCTGAGGAATGGCCTTACTAGCGCATTAGACTTCCAATCAGAGCTGTAATTTGTGTTTAATCTTCTAGTCTGTTGCTTCTATTTCACACTAATGGAAGGGGTTTTGTGCCCAAAAGGTTGTCTGCTGATTATATTAGCTGGTCAAATGAAAGATACCATCCCTATCAAATGTTGTCTTACACATACACATACAGAGATTCTTGCATTGGATTGCTTCCATTTGGTTTCTCATTTCATTACCTATCTATGCTTGCAAGCTCTCAGTGTCTCAAAGGTATCTTCTACAAGTAAGAAATGAGTCTTATACATGGTTATGTCAAGGCCTTTAAAATCACGGAACTCATGGCCAGGTGATAAAACTCTGTGCGTAATGTCCCAGTGAATGACCCTGGAGTTTATGGATGACTACAGGTGTCTTCCACAGATACTTTAATTGGATCCGGGACCCTGCCATTTCTCACCAAAACGCTTTCACTGTCTGTCTCCATGCCTAACATGACTAACCCCTTATTTTTATCTGTGAAGCTGGAGTGGTTACACCTGCCATGTAAAATGAAAGCAACAGTAACGGACTTTCAGGAGTTTTTGGCAAGTCCGTCATTTTGGAGCAGGCGTCATTTTGGGCAGGTCATTTTGGGAGAAGGCGGTTGGGAGGAGGCGTCAGCAAAAGCAATACTTGAATCAAGCTGCTGGTGCGTGTAAATTCAGAATACTTTTTTTACGTCTTTGGCATGCTACTTTTCTGCTGGTGTCTTCATCTGTGGCAGTTTGTCAGTGAAAGACAGTTGTCTCCTTCATCAGTGTTTGGGAAGTGGATAACTTGAAGCAGCATGTTGCTGTGGTAGACAGTATGTCACTTTATTGATTTATTGACTTACCAGTCTCTGGAACTCGCATCTTGCAATTAGTTCTTCCAGTAAAAGCTGAAAAAATAGGCAGTACAGAAAGCTGCAGGCAATGATGGACAGCTTGCTGAACAGTTCTGATCTCTGTGTGGAGCTGCAATCAGGAAAATATTGTGTTAGCAAAGTCTCGTATCCAGTCAGGTTGTGAATGTTCCGCACATCTTACTGTATGTGAAGGACCAGAGAAGATCCAGGTTTCCAAATACAAGATCAAGATACCTAGCCAGACTACTAACAATCCATCCATTGATTTCAACCTCACCCTCAAGTAAATTCTGTTTTCTGCTTTCACATTCCAAGAGATTTTTGCACCAGGCTTCTTGAGAAACCTTTTGATACTGTTTTAGAATTTTACAACCGATAATAGAATGGTTGTTCCTTAGTTTGCTTCCTTGGTTTTGGTGGTAGATACAAGGGCTTGTACCCTGTTAAAACATTTTAGTCAATATATTCCTACTTTGTTCTACATTCTCATATGTCCAGCCCTTTGGAAATTAATTCAAGCTAACGTCAGCACCAAGCAATTTTAGCAAATATAGTTATAATTGTATTTGACTCTCATTTTATTGTTAAATACTTTTTTGCTGGTTCTAAATAGATATGCCTATAAGGCAGAAATTTTAGTAAAGGGAATATGAAAAAGGAGAGCACAATTATGTAGGAATTAGAAGAAAGCACAGAGGAAATGAGTGAAGCAAAAAGAATGTCTGTCAGCATGCTGATCACTCAGCTTCAACCTTGCGTGCTAAGTTGTCCTCCAGTTTTTTTTTGTTTTTTTTTTATTTTGAGGTTTTATTTTGGTTTCTTTTTAGGCTTTGATTCTATGGAGAGCAAATCTACAGGGGATCTTTATTGTTTTCTTAACACTAACTTCAGGAATTTATTTGTGATGGATCTTATTTTTTCACTGCTTAACTGTGCAACCTTAGCATTTGTGGCTATTTGTATACTCTTGTCAAAGTGCGCCAGTGTACATTGACACACCATTACCAGCACTCCAAAGTATACAAGCACATGCCTGAGAGGGAGGATGGGAGAGAAAAAGGTAACATTTTAGTATGTTATGAAACAAAGATGCCTCGACTGTGGATTGAACAGTGGCTGGCAGATAGAGCTCAGAGGGTAAAGAGTCTAGTTGGAGGTCAGTAAGAAGTGGTGTCCCTCAGGGGTCAGTACTGGGTCCAGTCCTGTTCAATATATTAATCAATGACCTGAATGAAGGGGATAGAGTGTACCATCAGCAAGTTTGTTGATAACATAAAACTGGGAGGAGTGGCTGACACGCCAGAAGACTGTGCCGCCTTACCGCTGTGTGACCTGGACAGGCTGGAGAGTTGAGCAGAGAGAAACCTTATGAAATTCAGCGAGGGCAAGTGTAGGGTACTGCACCTGGGGAGGAATAACCCCATGCATTGGTACAGGTTGGGGGCTGACCTCTTGGAGAGCAGCTCTGTGGAAAGGGACCTGGGAGTCTGGTGGACAACAGGATGACCATGAGCCAGCAATGTGCCCTGGTGGCCAAGAAGGCCAATGGCATCCTGAGATGCATTAAGAAGAGTGTGGCCACCAGGTCAAGGGAGGATATCCTCCCCCTCTCCTCTGCCCTGGTGAGGCCGCATCTGGAGTACTGTGTCCAGTTCTGGGCTCCCCAGTTCAGGAGGGACAGGGAACTGCTGGAGAGGGTCCAGCAAAGGACTACAAAGATGTTCCAGGGGATTGGAACATCTCTCTTACGAGGAAAGGCTGAGGGACTTGGATTTTTTTAGTCTAGAGAAAAGAAGACTGAGGGGTGATCTTACCAATGCTTACAAATACTTAAAGGGAGGGTGCCAGAGGGATGGGAGCAGTCTTTTTTCAGTGGTGCCCAGTGATAGGACAAGAGGTAATGGGCACAATCTTGAACATAGGAAGTTACATCTTAACATGAGGAGGGACTTATTTATTTTGAGGGTGGCAGAGCACTGGAACAGGCTGCCCATAGAGGTTGTGGAGTCTCCCACTCTGGAGACATTCAAAAGCTGCCTGGACGCCGTCCTGTGCAACTGCTGTAGGTGACCCTGCTCTGGCGGGGGGGTTGGACTGGATGATCTCCAGAAGTCCCTTCCAACCCTGACCATTCTGTCATTCTGTGACTGCTTTTGGTTAAGAGTATAAAACATTTTCTAAAAAGTTATAACTTTAAAGTCATTAAGAATTATATAAGTTAAATTGTTTGCTTTTTCTTGGTAACTTTTAAAAAAAGGCAAGTAAAACCAGTTTGTATTTTAAAATACATGTCTTTATATCAAGTGATGGAAGTGTCTTTATACTTTGCTGTTTGTCCACCAGATGTTGCTATAGCCACAAGAATAAATGCAGATTAAGAAATTTGAAAAAAATGAGTAGTTTTATTTTCATTACAGATCACCCTTACATATCGTGATCCTGAAAAGAATTACACACATTTACATTTTTGCATTGGGAATAGTCCCAGTGAGTTCAATTAAGCAACTCATTCTGTGTAAAGTTAAGCATGTTTATAAGCTTTCTTAGAATGGGGCTATATCAATTATATTTGCTATTTTCTTTATTTGCTATTCTCCTTTCCCCATTATGAAGACAAAGAGGGAAAGACAGAAGGACAGAGACCATAAATTTCTAATTGTAAAAGAAATGCAGACTTTTTTCAGGCTCCCATAATGTAAATTATATCTTCTTGTTAATGAATATGATTTTATCTAACATTCACATAGTTTAGGTTTTTTTTCTTTAATCTAGTGACTCCAGCAACAAATGGGCATCACTACAGTATATACAGAAGACAGTAAAACCTTTTCCCGCAGGGCAAAGCCATGCCATCAATCAGAAAACTGTATCTAAAATGGTACCTCTTTAGAAAAGCTATTTAAACTCTAATTTGCTAGTTAGTATTTTTGAAATTAAAACATTTCCAAAATGTGCTGGCTATGATTGTTTAAAAAAATATAACAGTTCATTTTCTTTATGGCAATGGAAATAAATGGAGCCTTTGTGTTTGCAATTGTAGAAAACAAATCACTTTTTTAATGACTGGATTTTCCTGCCAGCTTGGAATTTGCAGCATGTGCATTTTATTTTGAATGCCTAAAGAGTGAAATCATTTGCTGTCTCTCATGCAGATGGGGCAGATTGGCTGAGGTGTCATTTGCAAAATGTGCACTTTCATCATTCAAGTTTGAAGGGCATCATTACAAACAACGTTTCCTATAGACACTCAGCATTGATGAAAGTGGAGAGCTGAGACTGAGTATGCATTAATATAGCCTAGCGTCATAAGAGCCTGAACCAAAACTTGGGCGCTGGAGTTTTCTTCTGTCTTGTTTATTTATGTTAGGAAATATAAAAATACCTCCCCAAACCAGAGAAACTTGAATTAGCTCTCTCGATAGCAGAGTTGACAGATAGTTTATATGCCTTTTTTTTTGCTTTCATTTATAAGTATGGGGCCCTTGTGAAATATCTAAGCTGCTGACTGATGTAACAGCCAAGATTGATATAGTTTTGTTTACTCATTTACAGAAGGAGTGAAATCTGATGTGAGTTAGAACCAGAGCAACTATGTTTTAATTTTTCCCCAGTGGGACAAAGTACATAGACTGGAATGTTGCGGTGGTTTCTCATAATGTTCAGCAGCAGTTGTATTGATGTTGAAGCATCCCCAGGACATGATGGTGCATACCACAGTGACATGACAGATGTAAATAAAAAGCTAATTTGATTCTTGGCATTTTTCATACTGCATGCTAAAAATGCTTTTATTATAGCTTCTGAATTTTAAATGTGACCTGAAATTACCTTTTTTAAAACCTAAAATGTTAGTGTTAGATTTTTAGCACAGGTAAGTAAATATTCTCAAAATGGCGTTTCTACTATTCAGCTTATGGTACAGTAGTTAAGAGTATTTGGAAAACAGGAAGGGTTTCTCAGCCTGTTGGGGGCAGGATGGAGCCCCAGCTCAGACCCCAAAGTCCTCAGCATCCTTGGTGCAGGGACCCTGTGTTGATAGTGACTCCTTGGCTTCTTCTGCCTTGCCTGATCACTCCCTCACTTTCCCCCACTGTCACTCTGTAAAGTTATCATGGGTAAGTTTTTGTAGCTGACCAGAACTTCTCAGTATCTGCTTCTCCAGATGCTGAGACCCTGCTCTACAGTTTGGCAATGGGGGACAGAGCACTCACCAAAATCCTTTTCTGTTGGACACTGAAGGAATGCAAGAGAAATTAAAAGGCAACTGTGAATGTACTGTGGTCTCATGCAGACATCAACTGTGTATGGTGTTTACTAGGGCTCAGGCCTTCTGGCTTCTGCTTGTCATCCCAAATGCCTTATCATGTGTCCTTCTTCAAATTAAGTTATTCTTTTCCACTAATCACTCTGATTTTTATCCTGATGTACTAAGGAAATTTTTTGTATGCGTATGAACATGTTTGTCTCTCTGCCTATTAGTTGATGTTTCTTCATCAGTATTTTTTAAACTGGCCAGTTGTGTTCCAGTTTAACAGATGGGTAGAGGTCAGAACAATAATTGAACTGTGGTGAGTTCTGAAACTTGTTAGTCAAGTCGGAAAAAGACCTGTAACTTCCGTGATGGAGGGAAGGGTTGCAATATGAGCTCCCATCTTACTTGACATGGGAGAGAACCCTCACACAGAAAGGAGTCTGTGAGGAAAAACTCCTAGTAAATCACAGGACACTAATGAGTGAAAAATCAAACTGCATTACTTCTGGTGCTTAAGAAGCAACCTATTGGTATATACTATAATTTCATTTTTTATGGGATGGAAATTTGATTCTTTAAGTTGAGCGTATTTGATGTTTTTTGACGTTTCCTGACAAACAGCGAGCATGTTTGATGCAAATGTAGTCGAAAGCCCCTTCCCTTGTTCACTGGTACTGTATGGCATATGCGGACCCAACTATAAATTAAACACGACAGGATTTTTGTGGCAAGTTACCTGCTTTGTGCTATGTGCTCATATGCAGACTTTTCCCTCTCCGGGACACTTCTTTTTTCTTGTCTCCAGCGAGCCTTGTTTCCCCTGTTATATGTGGTTGAGTTTGTTTGTCTCATTAGGAAAGCCACCGGATCCATGGGAAAGATTTGCTGTTTCATGTATATATAGCAGTGTTGCGGTTATTCTTTGTTAGCCTATAATCAAATTTAAATACAGTTCCTAACTAGTACTTTTTTTTTTTTTTTTTAAATTGAGTGTTTCAAAAAAGGTTTCTACCTTTTTTGTGTTTCTTCTGTGACTTAGTAAGAAATAAACAGGTGGTTTTGCATGGTCTTGGAAGGGTGTACTCACCTTCACAGCATTCCTTTTCAGAAGTGTCTTACCAAGGGTAAGCTCCCCCACCACCCTGCAAGAGTATGTGACTTCCCTTTGGGCTATATATTTTTATTACTCCATGTCCTCTGAGACTACATGGGTGTCCTTTATAATTTCAATGAGATATGAACTGGCAGGACTTAAAAGGAGAATGAATCCGTGGCAGAGTGTTCATTTTCAGTGCTGCTGTCCTCCTGGCCATAAAACTGTACACTTTTTCTTTGTAAATTATGTTTCCTCTCCCCCAGGATTGCCATATAATTTCTTTCTGCGTTTTCTTTTTCTAACTGGACTGGAGCATTTACCCGCAATGATTGTTTTCATTGCCTATTTGAATTTGAAGAGCTGTTCTAAGTGATTTTCCTCTCTTATCCTCCATAGCTCCCGATTCTGTGTCATTTGTCCTGAATGCAGATGCTCTTCCATAAAAAGGCAATTTTTTCCTAATGCAGTGGCAGTGAATGTCTTGTAAAAAATGCTTTTGTATGGACTTAGCAATTGTGGAGGTGGAAGGGAGACCTGTAGACTATTGCATATAGAATAGGTATAGTCTAGGCAAAGATAGAAAAAGCTTTTTGCTATGGAGGGAATTCTGAGCTGTGCATTATCCCTGTCTGCTCACTTCCTTGTAAATGTGTAAAATGTAAGTGACAGTGGTTCCACTTGTGGGGTTTTTTTTTTCCTTTCTTGGGCCAAATACAAGAGAGAAATAAATACACTTAACTTCTGCTCATTTGTGAGGGCCTGACTATGACTGTCCTACTTGTTTTTTTCATCCAGAGAGCTCCAAATGCTGACAATATTTGTTAGATTTTGAGGCAGTTAAAGAGATGAAATGCAGATGTAGAACTTCCTGATCTTTGCCTTAATCAAAGGACTATCATCAGTATCTCATTGTACTTTTGTTATTAATTTTGCCCATGACATATCTAGGAAGTCTGGTTTGCTCAGCTTTTCGTGTTAGGTTTTCTATAAGCAGCACAAGCAGAACAAAACAGGTTCTCAGTTTACAATTATCTCCTCCTTCTTGACATTAGGAAAGAAAGTTTCTAACCCATAGCACAGCATATGGAAACTGTTTTGAAATATGGCAGCCAGAGATGGCAGCATTCACCATCCTAATGCAGCTTGACTTTTTTTTTAAAGCTTCAGTAAGTTGAATGAATGAATGATGTCGGATTTTTAGCGTCCACTGAAAAAATACAACGCAATCCAGAATTCCTGTCCCTCCTGGTTGTCAAGAAGAGACCTGATTGTAAAAACCTGATTGTAAGGGTTTAAAACTTTGAAAAGCAGAACAAAAGAAGACCACACCTATTGTTTTTTAAAATACTGCTTTTAAAGCCATTGTTGTACGTTTTTTAGCCTGACTAATGATTGTTGAGTGCTTTGAGTTGGCAACATCTGTTGGCTTGTGTCCTGTCACAGCAGGTAAGTGAGTGGGAGTTGAAACTGCTGATCTTCCCATATTCTGATCCTGAGAGAAAAGGAGAGGGAATATTTCAGTATGCATCACCTGCTTTCTGGCTGTTTTCCCCACAACATACCTTCAGTGTATGTCAGTGCTTTTCTTACAGTCTAGGTGCAGCATGAACTGTTTTTTCCCAATTAAGCTTTATTTTGCTGAAGGGGTCTCTCCTGTTCCTGAAAATCCCAAATCTAATTTGCCAAAGATAAAAATAGTCTTTTTTGCTGTCACAGCTTCAGGAAACTATGTTGTGACAAGGCATGATCTGGTTTAGATCTTAAGAGGTGAAGTCTGTGAGACTGGCTAAGGTGTTTCAGTGCATCCTAGGGTACTGGCTGGCTGGAGCAGAGTCCTAGGGAATAATCCAGGCAGAATTTCTGGCATGTGCAATGGATGGGGTGTAATTTATACAATTAACTTCTTAATGGAGCACTGAGCCGTATCCATGCTGTTCGTTGGCCTGTTTGGGGGGTGGAGTCCCAAGGGGTGAGTGTGAGGATCTGCTGGAGCTGGTCCGGAGCACCAGACCTGAAATTCTCCCACACCTGCTTCAGGTGTTTAGTCTTGTGGTGGGTAGGAATCGTTTTCAAATCTGGTTATATGGCGCTCCAGGGGAATAATTCAGCATCAGTAAGGTCCAATGTTGCTGTTGTCTTTGTTGCAGATGACCAAGACCTAGCTCAGGTTTCATCACTGCCTGAGGTGTCCAGAAGTGACATATCTAGGAGGTACAGAACGTCTAGCTCTGCTATATCCATGGATGGGAAATGCATTTTTCTCCAGTATCCAGTGGAAAGCCACAAGCAGTCTAGTTAAAAAAAATACCATCTGCCCAGGGCCCCAGCAGTAGCAATGAGCCATCTATGGATCTATAGTCAGATATGTAGGCTATGCACACCTTAGCCATGCACATAATTTTTCCCTGGAGACAGAGAGATGCCCTCTGTTCTGAGCAAGGCGAACAGTCTGTCCCAGCAGGTGCAGAGGGCCCCTCACCCAGGGACAGGACATGAGAGGGTGGCAAGTGCAGCTGGCTGAAGTTAGAGTGAAAAAAGAAAAGAGCAAGCGTGTTGTTTTTTTTTGTTTCCCCAAATGGCATGAAATTCAGAGAAAAGGCTCATGTTGTTTAATAGAGCAGTTTTTTTAGTGTAAAAATAATTTTGGTAGTCTTGTGGTGTGAGGCAAGAAGTGAGCCCTGCAAGCCAGACCACCTTTGATAGTCCTTCAGGGCTCCTCTGCTGCGCTGGGGCATTAAAAAGAAGAGAGGATGTTTATGCATAGGTCAGGCTTCTTCTCCAGGGCTGACGGAGTGTGTAAAGGACAGCCCTTCTTGGTAGCAGTGTATAATAGTCAAGGTTCACAACCACATAATATTTTCAAATATTGTTTGAAACGCTATTCACGGTAGTTTACTGCAGCAGTCTGGAAAGCTTCAGCGTCAGTTCAGACTTACTGTACTCCTATGTCATGCTTGGGTTATGGCCTGGGACAGATTACTCACAGGAAGACAACAAGCATAAACACTGACCACATTGTGACCTGACTGTTAAAGGCAATGAGAAACAAAAGTACCCTGTGGAACAAACATGAGTCCAAGGCAATACAGTTATTAAAAATTGAGGGTTTGTAGCACTGTAAGACCCAGCTTACCCATACCTATGCATGCAAATAGAGCATTCGTCCACCAAATGACAGTGACAACGCTAACAAGGGAAAAATGAAAAGAGAGCTGTCAGGCTCCTGGATGCTGTGTGGAACCTGCTTCCTTGCTTTACCTGGCAACTGTCTCACCCCTGAAGACCTGAAGGTGCAAGGTCTTTTTTCCCTCTGCTTCTTGTGTTGTGGGTGCTGATAAGAGACACTAAGAATATTTGCAGGTGCCACCTCTTGTTTCCTCTCCTACATGTGGAGGCATGTGACGAGACTCCCCAGACTTGGTGCCAGTGATGTGTATTTTTGAAAGAACATCTTAAAAGCAGCTACAGCTTCAAATGTGATGCTAGATTGAAAAGCAGTCATCCATTTGATCAGTTTTGCTCTCTCTAGCAGGTAGACACATGTTAAGACTGGATATCAAATCTACATTGTCTGTGTTGATCCTGGGTTTGTATCAGACTTACTGCCGTGACTACAACTTCCAACAGGTTGACAGCTTGAGTGTTTACCAGCTTTTGCACCTTTACCCTCCTCTGAAGCTGGTGATCCTCAGGGTAAATTAAGTTGAGGCCTTGGTACCAGTGATACCTTCACAGAGGGGCATGTCAGTGTAGGAGTGTGATTCAGAGCAAAGTCATCTGGAGGTGGTGTGGTTTCCTAAAGGTTACCTGTGAGTCCCTTGCTAGTGGAAAGAGGAAGAGCAGCTGGAGGCAGCTGTTTTTTTCAAATGCCTCCTTTGATGTTGGTGACAAAGTACTCATTTTGTCTGGATGCATAGTACTGTTTTATGTGTCAACAAAGCTGCTCTCTGCAGAGAGGCTAGGGAATAATCCTGGCTGGATTGGTGACATGGTTTTGGCTACTGCTGGGGTTGTCGGCTGCTCTTTGCATGAGAAATGCAATGTAGCCATCCTTTTGGGTAATGTCTGAAGGGTCAGATCCTTGGGGTCTCCTGTTTCTTCCTTCTGAAGGGTAGTAAGATAGCCTACACAGGCTGCATGCTGTATGGTGCCTTCATTCATCCTTGAAGCATACTCAAGCCACAGAAGTTTTGCCTTTTATTTCTTCCATCTCCCGTAAAAGCACTACAGACCTCTCTCTCTCTCCTTTTTTTTTTTT
>NW_009648118.1:1905527-1912293 GCF_000708025.1 Charadrius vociferus | reverse complement strand
TTTTTTTTTTTTTTTTTGCATTAATTTGGCATGGCTTTTAAATCTGTTACAATCCTGAGAACTGAATCAGGCAATTTCCTCAATTGTGTGCCAGTTTTTGGAGACCATGATGTGTCTATCTGGCTCAGAGACAGATCCCTACTGCTGGGATCACACAGTGCCTCAGGCTATTGTCTCATAACTGTTAAATGGCATTGTGAGTTTCTTTTTGAGAGGTTGTATACTTCGCATGTACCATAGGCTGTGATGGTGGGGATGGAAACAGCGTCAAAGTGAATCCACACCCAGCTCCATCTTGTGGGCAAGATATTGGCAGACTTTAAATGCTGAAGTCAGTGAGCAGGTGGAGAACAGAGTCATGAGAATACTAATGAAGGTACGTTTATGGGGCTGTTCCAGTGAAATATCGGTAATTTAACTAGAACATTACATGGAGAGGATTCAGCCCTTTAGTCATACTAGTAAAAATGACGTGGATCTTGAGGCAAAACCTTTCAACATAAAATAGAAACAAGGAAAAGGACAGTATGTGATTGGGTTAGTATTGCTCATATTTATGAGTTGCAGTCCTCATGTAGCTTAGTATTTTCTCTTAAGGAGAAGTTTTAAAGGTAAAGAAGGGTTTCCTGAAACATTTTGAAAGTTCATGCAGGAGACTTGTTTGCCTACTGTGTAGCTCACTTTCTAGCTGTATAATTTTATGCATCACATCATGATTAAACAGGATAATACAGACATATGGATCAGCCCTATTTGTCTTTTCCTTTATTTAATTGACTGCACAGAGGGGGTATGCATTCTGGAAAACTCGGATCGAAAACCTATTCTGTAGCGTTGTTGGAAGCCAGCCCTCTGGTGAGCACTCAGGATTTTGCCACAGGTGGTGGTGCATGCAGCTGATAGTGGGCTGATTGGTTTGTAGTTCTTAGCATCTTCCGTTACCTCCATTAGAAGACCAATAAGGGCAATATTCTGTTTTTTCAGTGCTGTGCAAAGCAAAACAATGAATGTCGAATCAATAAAATAATCCATGGTTTAACTGCTCTAAGGCAAAAAAAAAAGGCAATTTAAAACTGTAAATTATTTATTTTTCTTAAAGCATTTTAGTGGCATAATCTTTTTGTGTTTTACTTGAAATATCATATGGATCTCCTTTATGTGAAATTCTTTATTTGAAGCTTTTTTCAGACTGTTAAATTAATAGATTAGTTTTAGTAGGGAGCCAGTTGGAGTTAATCAATTGAGAACAACTGTACAGAGGTTCTCTAAGCTAGGCTGGATTTGAAGGGTTTAATTTTAATCATAGTCTGAGCACTACAGCTGCTTCATGTTTGTTTAGTAATAGAGTTGATGAGCAGCTAATTTGAAAGGAAAGCTCAGGCACAGGTGTGAAATTCCTCATGAGTATAAGAGAACTGGCCCTGGATGTAGGAAGATGGTGCTGAACATATTGCTCTACAGTAAGCCAAGGAGTGTTTTTTTAAATATTTCTAAACTAGTACACTTGACATAAATCCCTTGTCCCAAACATCCCGCTTCTTTTTATCATACCATGTAAGTGATCATGCAGTGTGTCAGCACCAGGATTTGATGCCCTTCTCTGTCAGGTTTTGAGTCGGTATCTCCTGGTTCCAGGATTTGAGGCCAAGTGACAACAGTGCTCTGAGGAGGGCTTTCATTTTTTCCGTATGATGCTATTACAGTTTGCCTAGAAAAACTATTATCAATTTGATTTGAGGAGCATCAGTTACTACTGTCCATTCTATATACATGTAGAGGATGCAGCGGTGTGAATCCTCACCAAGGCTAGTTGCCTCCGTGGACCTTGGGGGAGGGAGGATGTAACTTCTGAAGAAAGGCAGAATTGAAAACACCTTCTTTGGCATTTCCTGCTCACCAGGTTATGACCTCTGCGGGCAGTGTGTTTAGTCCTGGTAAATACTACTCTTAAGTTAGTAAAGGTTCTGCTTGGTGATCCCTGTCATACTTGCTGTGGTTACCCTAGCGTTTCTCTAGCAGTTACTGCGAGTCCTAGCTCACAGATGAGAATACTGACTTTAACAACCATCTCCTTAACATTATGTGAGCATACAGGCTACTGAGTTGTGGAAGCTGAGGAGATAACATGGGATTTGCTCTGTTCCCTATGCTACAAGGTTGGTAAGCTCTGGTAAAGGTAGCTGTGGCTGATGAGGGGGCTGCTGCTCACAGATACTGCTGTCAGCATTGACCACTTTTGCAGTTAGGTTTCGGGTGCTTTCCGTGAGGCAGGAATTGCTAGGAAGGCAGGATGCATGAGGTAGGTGTTGTAATCCAATTGCTATTGGAAAGTGGGTGTTCTTTTGTGCAGCCAGCTCCAATTTACAACAGGCTAACATGGAGGAAAGAGCTGGATGAGATTCAAAAAAATGTCAGGAGAAGTTTAAAACAGTCCTAGCAGGTTTTGACCAGGGTATATATATAAAACCCAGAGCTGGTTCTCTAGTTTTGAAGCTTAGGGACAAACTTGTGTAGGTAAAGTATTCATCAAATTCACACAGAAAGCAGGAAAATATCTTAAAACTTCAATTATTTTGATCACCTCTGCATTTTCCTGATAAGATCATAAGCAGGATACTGTGCCTGGCTATTCCAGTAAGAATTTCTGTGTGCTCCAGAAAGATGAGCCCAGTCTTGGAGGTTCAAAACAATCACCAGACTGCATGGATAATAAATTAGTTCTCTGACATCTTTGAATTAATTAAAAAATGAAGTTCTTAAAATAGTTTATTATTTGTGAGGAATGTTACTGGCATTTCTGTTAGGCAATTAGATGTTAGTATCCATCATTACAAATGGTACGCAAGATGAAGGTATACAGAGGTATATGGATATTTTGAGACTATGCGAGTCAGTGACAAGGAGAGGAAGGGATGCAAAAAATCTTGATGTTACTCTTCTGTTGACATAATCAGATTCACTGTATTTCCCAGTGCAAAGTCATGCAAGTTTGGAGTTCACTGGATATTAATATTAACTCTATTTGAGGTGAAGATGAATGAGGAGAGAGACAAACTTTTTCAATTACAGGAACCTGAGTTGCTGCTGCTGCTAATTGATTTGGTTACAGAAAAAACTTTCTTGCTCTGTAAAAGCAGCTTCTGTGATTTGAAACATGTTTGATACTTTTCTAGCTGTGGGTTAACAAGGTGAATCATGGATTCCACAGTGCCTTCGTATTGTCCAACATTGATAGAAGAGGGAAAAAATAACTGTTTTTTTTCCAGCTCTCTTGATGTTTCTGGTTGTTATGGTTATTGTGCTGGCCCAGAATTGATTTAATTTCACAGAATTTCCTTCATTTTACAAAAATGGAGAAACTGATTTTGCTGACATTTTAGTTTCACAATGCCTGCCTTTCTTAGAGAAAACCACTGTGTTGTGAAAGGCATTGGATGCGGTAGTAAGAATAACATCCTGTGCCTGGAAGGCATTGTGAGCCACCGGAATCAATCCAAGAACCTTATCAAGTACAAGTAAACAATAAAATGAAACCCATTTATCTGAACCGGCAGTACAAACGTACAATATGAGGAGCGCTTGCTTAACCCTGTCAAAGCCAGCACAGCAGCTGGAGAAAGTTTTGGGTTTTTTCCCTCTTGTATTCTGTATGATGCAAAGCTTGTGGGGAGGGAATGAGTATGTGCATGTGTGCATCTCTGTGCGCAGACACACATGTAGGTGATCGTACAAACCATCTTCTGTTTCAAATAGAAAAATCAGAACTTTGTTTTTAATTAAGGTTTAGAGAACTAATGCACCAACATGAAAAAAATGGTTGTTTTTTCGTGTGATTTCTGACTACTAGTATAAAAATCAAAAAGCGATCTTTGATGATGTCTTAAATAACCCTGTCTGCATGACTTGCTTTACAATAAGGATGTAAATTACTAGATGGAGCCTGTCTATTTTTGAAGGAGTATCTGAAAAGCAGCTACAGCTTCAAACGTGATGCTAGATTGAAAAGCAGTTATCCATTTGATCAGTTTGGCTCTCCAGCAGGTAGACACATGTTAAGACTGGATGTCAAATCTACATTGTCTGTGTTGATCCTGGGTTTGTCTGTATCAGACTTACTGCCGTGACTACAACTTCCAACAGGTTGACAGCTTGAGTGTTTACCAGCTTTTGCACCTTACTCTGCTCTCCTCTGTCGCTGAGCAGAGAGTAAATTAAGTTGAAGTTATTTTGCATATGGCTTTGCAGTGACTGTGCTTTTACAAAGCCCCAAACGTACTGATAGGTTTTTAGATGCTTTTCGCTATGCTTTTGGTACAGTAGGTGTTTGACTACAGACTGTAGGCTCTCAAAATTTTTTTAGCTGTGACTAATACTAGTAAACAACATTAATAAAAGTGAGTTTTATAGTATCTTTTATTAGTACTTGCATTCCAGGCTGTTTTTGCTGCCTAATGGCACTGAAACTGTAAGACATTGTGTTATTTCAACTGATTTCATTAAGTAAGAAGGCATTGTGGTCCTGGGCAACTTGCTGTAGCTGGCACTGCTTGAGCATGGAGGTTGGACTCAATGGGCTGGATCTCAAGAGATCCCTGCTGACCTAAACAATTCTCTGACTATAAAAGAGGAGCTCAGTGAAAGTAACTATGGATTAAGTGATCATTAGTAAATTTAATTTAAATTCAATGGAAGAATAATAGGGTGTTTTTCAATTTCAAACAGAAAATACATAATACATTCAGCTATCCTGAAGAGCTCAGGAACTTGAATATAGAGAACGCTTGTAAATTGCTGAATCTATTGGGAAAATATACCCCAACTAAGGAAAAAACTTAGACATTTAGCTGGATGAATAAGCACCCTGGAGAGAATTTAGAAATTAAGCGGAAGAAGATGAAGACTTATACAGGTGAAAATAAACGATCCTGTAGGACTAGCACCCAGAACTAACTGCATGCTTTCCCAATAAAAATAGTGACAATGAGGTGAGAGGGGTAATGGAAGGAGAGCATGTAAATTGCAGTGCCTGTAAACAGTCTAGAAATTCAAGTTGTTAGTACACTGAAGTGGGATTGATGAGATAATTTCCATCTCAGAACTCTCAGAACTGTTGTAGCTTCTGTAGCAAATATTTTAAACAAAGCAAAGGGGTGTTCCAGAGGCCAGCAGAGTTAAAAATGAAGAAGTACTTGAGAAACAGGCAAAAGTCAGCATGAAAACTGCAGGTCAGTAGAACTGTACACAATTGCCTTCAAGCCTACAGACAGAATGCAATTTAAAGATTCGGATTAAAATGGGACTAAAATGCTACAGTGGCTTTTGAAAGGTAGATTGCACAAAATTAATGTTACTACTTTATTTGATTTGGTATTAGATTTTCTAAACGAAGGTGATATATTTGATCTCATATATTTGGATTTCATTACAGAATTTCAGATAGTAACATAGTAACACCTAATAAGTGATGGCCTAAATTAGAGAAGGAAGTGGTTAACTTGAAAAATGTTGCTAATGTAAAAAAAAGGAAGAAAAAAAGATAACAGCCCAGTCTGTCAATCCAAATACATCCAGGAAATACTGGGAGAGATGAATATCACTGTGGAGTTCTTGAAGAGGCCTTACCTGAAACATTGTTTGCAGTTCTGGTCACTCATATTCAGTAAAGAAAAAATTAAAATTGAACAAGTGCAAAGAATGTCTATTAGAATAATGAAGGAAATGGAGGACATATAAGAAGAAAGTGAAAGGGCTTGGCTTGTTTAGCTTAGCAAAATGAAGGCTGAAAGGGGGATTTTATAGTTTTCTATGAATATCTCAGGTGGTAAGCAGAAAAGAAGAATTGTGAAGGGTAAAGTTATGATGACAGTAGGTGGTGATAAGGTGGACAGTGATAAATGTAAGTGCAAATTAGAAGAACAACTAGCTGCTTTTAGGATGGAGTTTGGCAAGTTTCTAAAAGGCATTCCTGGTGGGACACTCATGGTATCAGGGGAATGAACTTAATGACCCTGGGTAAGTTTTTCCCCATTAGTGTTCACACGTATGATTCTGATGAGAATTTTGACAGAGAATTATCTCATTTTGTTTTCCAGATTGATACCAGAAGACAGGTAGCCTGATGGGCATTACAGGTTTGTTCTATCATTTTCACGCTTTAATCAGCAATTAATTTGATCTGGTAACATCTACACGTGTGATTTTGAATATGAATTTAACTTCTTCAGAAAGCAAAATAGGTATAGCAGAAATTTAATTGTCCTATTTCTAGTAGTTATCATTTAAAATGATGTATATCTTACTGTGTAATAAATTTTGAATAGACAATGGGAAGATGAGAAGAGATTTTCTGGTTCTGTTTCTTGGTTATAACCAAATCATAAACACTTGGAATGGGGATTTGGTGCAAATAAAACACCTTCTAAAATTTTTGATGCAGATGAGAAAAATAGTATATATCCATAGATCATCTGTATCCAATTACAGAAATTACTTAGAGTTGGATGAAATTTCAGATGCTCACTATTTTGTCCCCTTAAAGTAAGCAGCAAATGTAACAAACATGTTTGCTGATGATGCAGCTGTGTGTAGCATATGTATAGTTATAGGTAAAGCTACATGGGAAAAAATATTTGTCAATGGTGTAAATCAAGGTAAATGATGAATATGTTCTAAATAGAAGTATCTAATGAATGTGAGAATACGGTGTGTCTAAGGAATATGCAGCAAGTGCCACTTTTGGAGTTAATCTCTACTGCTAGTAGGGAAA